>NW_006912935.1:42582-305254 GCF_000585535.1 Cladophialophora psammophila CBS 110553 | reverse complement strand
TCCTCTTCCTCTTCCTCTTCCTCTTCCTCTTCCTCTTCCTCTTCCTCTTCCTCTTCCTCTTCCTCTTCCTCTTCCTCTTCCTCTTCCTCTTCCTCCTCCTCCTTGGCGTCAGTTCTTGACACTGTTTTCCTTCCCACGATCTCACCCACAAAAATCCAAAATCCAAAATCCAAAAAAACAACACTCAAAAATGGCAAAAACTTAACACAGAACAGTCAACCTCTGGTCTGTGATAAGCGAAACTCACCCCTTTGGGGGTTGGTTTTTCTCGGCCGGTTATACTACGAAATTCTATACAGTTGAAGTCGAATCGGGGTCCTGCTGCCTGCTAACCCGTTATTGCTAGTTCGACCTGACAGGACCTAGATTATGGAGGTGGAGGAGGAGGTTCGAGTCGAAGCCCTGATGCCTGCTAACCCGGTGTTAGTTCGACCTGACAGGGCCTGGACTGGGTGTGGAGGAGGAATCGATCGGCCTCGGTATTCGCCCTAGTCGTGGTAGGGGGTCTTTGTGTGACAGGAATTGAGCGCAATAAAAATATAAAGGTAACAGACAATTCTGTGGTGGGTCCATGAGATGGTGTTTAGACCAGGCACGCGTGGTGTGTGCGCGAGGCTGAGGTTGTATACAGGGAGCGCCCCATCCGTATCCATCTTGCCGTGTCTTCTCCCAGTGTCACCGACTTTTTACCTTCCACCCCAGCATCGTTCGTGAGCTACTTACATTCTTCTCCCTCTTAGTCTATACAAGACTGTGTGAGGGTCGCGATGTTCCCCTTAGTCGAGAATAGAACAGCCAATCAACCGAAAGCAGCAGCCTTGAGCTCTGCATCGCAGCCGCACCAACTTGCATCTGAGCCTTTGGCCATGATGGAAGAGACTTTGACCAAGCCACCCTCTCCTGGTCCTCCAGATGCGACTGTTGTCGAGTCCGACTGTCGCAGCGTTCCACTAGATACACGCAAGCGGCTTTACCGTCCCCTTCGCCAATGGGACACGCATTCTGAGAATTCACCCCGACGAAGAGTTGGGCTCGCCAGTGACCTGTGAGCTACTGGAATCCGACCTCATAGCCCACCTGGGTGTTGAGTGATGCGATGAGGACGAGATCGTTCAATACCACGCACTTTCATACTCGTGGGGCTATCCGCCATTCACACGTTCGGTAATTTGCAACGGAATACGCTTCCCAGTATCAGAGATACTGTGCGATGCTCTCCGTTATCTTCGGCAACCACATGAAGTTCGATACCTATGGACGGATGCCTGCTGTATCGACCAAGCAAACCCCGAGGAGAAAGCTAAGCAGCTCAGAATAATGTTCCTCAATTTTGCCAAGGCCCATATGGTGGTGGCGTGGTTGGGCACACCGACCGACGAAGACGACTTCCTCTTCCAATACATGTCGCGGAACTTCAGTGGTTCTCGCGATGGCAAAAGCAAGGCAACCGATGAGAATCTCACGGGTCCCTTCAGAGCGCAAGCTGCCGCAATGAAACTGATCACCACCAAGGCCTTCTTCCAACCCTCCTGGACTAGGGTCGAGTACTATGCCGCCCGAACCGGATGATAGCGAGGGCTTCCCCCCCAATCGACTACACCAAGCCGGTCTCTCTAGTGTTTCAGGACCTTTTGAAGCAGACCATTAACCTTGAGCGGACACTAGAATGTCTTTGCCTTCTTCAAGATAGAAGTGCCAACGGTGCGGATTTGCCGTCCTCGACGTTCCCCGATATAAAATAGGCAAGGTCGTCCGGCCGCGCCTCGTGGAGTCTGCTCCAAGGTAAGATTTCATTGATCATGGCATTCTTGTCTGCCATGGAAGGCGGCTGGCGAGGATCGGCGCAGAGAGTAATTTTTCGATGCCGTGGCGCGAGATCTGCTCTCGAACGGTGCTACCGCATCAGCAGCCCCACGGTCTTAGCCGTAGCGGGGGATTGCTATTTGGGCTTCGGTACGGACGGTTCACCTTTTCGGGCCGGGCGTTGACAGTGCAATACATGTACTATTGGGAAGAAAAGGAAGGGCAAGGTGAATCTGTACGTAAATATTGCTTTTGGTCTGGGCGCTACCCGGCTGAGCCTAGTAGCCGCAGCTTTTCCCTACCGAACGATTTCTCCTGGTCCAGGCGAGACCATGGAACTGGCCACATAATCACCTCCCAAACGAGCGGACAACAGGGTTCCCCGACTGACTGACAGTCTTGGGGTCAATGGGTGCTCGGGATCTCTCAAGGTTCAGCGGAACCACCAATTCACACTCGCCGTTACGCCTCCCCCCACCCCCTTGACACTATGCCACCACCCCTTGGGCGTGAAGAGTGCATCGCCGAGTCCTAACGTCGTCTGCAAGCCATGGGTCCGGACAAGGCCGCTGTAGATGCTCGACGGATTCCAGATGGCGTCGTGGAGCGCGGCTTTCTGCGGTCCGTACATCATCTCTTCGCCTCTGATGGTTGTTGAGAACGGAGTTGGGGACGAAGGAGACATGGTTGGAGACGAAGTTGTGGTGGTGACGACGTCGTGAAACAATGCGTCGCCGATGTCCGGAGGTAAGAGGCGGATGGTCTTTTGGCCGGCGAGCTGGATGAATAGGTTCGGATTCGGGTCGCGGTGCAGCGGCGTGTATGTCGGGGGGCGGCCCAGCCAGAGAGAGGATGTGTAGATGTCGCCTTTTATGGCGCTGCGGGAAGAGGAAGTGGAAGAAGGGTGGAGAAGTGCGGGAACAAACACATCGGCCTGCATTGAAGCCGGGAGAGAGAGGAGATCGCATTGCGCGAGGTAGATTGACACATCCTCCTTGGCCACTTGGGAAGAGTCGGCAGAGGTTCCTGTTGTTGTTGACTTGGAGAGATATGCGATCAGGATCTTCAAGGGGGCTTCGATGCGCTCGAATCTCTCCTCGCTCTGGCCCAGAGTGCTGCTGATACGAGTTCCAGCAAGATGATGAAGAGCAGAAGGAGAAGTCGAAGCACCTCTAGTGGTTGTTATCTCCAATGGCACAAAGGTAGATTCATGCTCGGACCAGAATGAAGCGCGCAGTTCAGACGAGCGAGGGACGTTGATCGTCCTCCCATCATCGTTGCTGAAAAGATCAAAGCCCGGGTCATCGTCGTGGACGAACCATTTCGCGCACGCGGCGGGAAGATGCTCCCTTGAGCGAGGGAGGCGAGCAGGGAGATTCTGCCTGTAGGCCTGTTCAAACACGGTTGAGTCCCACGAGGGCAGGATAGGTACCTCCTGAATGCCTTTGGTGGAAGTCCCGGATCGACGATGAAGCCCTATGAGGGAAGTTGGTAAAGGTTTGTGTCGTCTAAGAGCTGAGAAGCCCCTTGTCCCAAGGGCGCGACATGGCATCTGTTGTCCCTCTCTTTTCGGGCTTCGAATCGCCCTTCGTATTGTGGCTCGTGTGGTCAAGGATGTGGGTTGGATATACGCAGTAGGACGGAATACGTACCTCGTACCAACCAAGACCTACCTATGTATTGCGTGGACCCAGCAAGCCACTAATCAGAGCTGCTCGGCGTAGGTCGTTCGGCGTTAGATGGCGCGAGATGCGATATATACGAGGTATTGGGTTGGCTGCCTGACAGTGGATGAACCCCTCGCAGCGCTGTACTTGGTAGTAATATCTAATTACATATTATAGTAGTGCATCTCATCCTCTCTCACCTACACCACCCACCACTCACCACTCACCACTCACCACTCGCACCTCACCCCTCCTTGGTGTCCTGCTGAGCAGTGAGTGAGTGACGGCTTCCTTTTGGGCCATTCTTTCGATTTCTCTACGTCTTCTCTCTGGATCCTCCTCCTGCGTCCTATCTGAACTATTCTATTGTCCTGCAACATGACGGCCCGCGTCGACCGCATTCGCCATGGCGGCCCTGCCAACAAGTCTGGATACACATTCTACCCCGTCCTCATCATCGGGGCCGGCGAGTCTGGCATTGCAATGGGCTGCAGGCTACGACAGGGGCTCGGGTTCGATCAGTTCCGCATCTTTGAGCGCAGGTCTGCGCTGGGGGGGACATGGCATACCAACCAGTATCCTGGCATTGCTTGCGACGTGTATGTTTGTCTCCCCCTCCCAAAAGATCTATCCAATTCTGACATGAGGCGCGCAAAAACAGCCCGGCCATCATGTACTCGTTTTCCTTCGCCCAGAATCCCCACTGGACATCGCTGTTGCCTTCCGGACCCGAGATCATCCAATACCTCTACGACGTGTGCGAGAAGTTCGAGATCCTGGACAAGATCCAATTCGACACGTCGGTCAGGGGATTGCGTTGGCTGGACGACGTCGAGGAGTGGGAAGTCCTGCTCGACCACCTCGCGCCGGGCATAGGCGACTTGTCGACCCGTGAAAGGGAGGCGCTGGAGAAAGAGAACGGACCAAACTCAAAGACGGTCTTGCGCACAGAGATTGTCCGTGCAAAGGTCGTCTGCAGCGCGGTTGGCGGCCTGGTCGAGCCGAAACCACCCCTCGAAGTCCCCGGCATTGACACCTTCGAGGGCGAAATCGTCCACACGGCGCGCTGGAAACCCGACCTGGATGTCAGGGGCAAAGACGTGATTGTCATCGGCACCGGCTGTTCGGCGGGGCAAGTCGTGCCTCAACTCGTCAAGCCCGAATACGGCGCCAAACACATCACTCAGCTGATGCGCTCACCCCCCTGGGCAGTGCAATTCCTTCCTCCCGCTGCCAAAGAGTTTTGGAAGAAATGGATCCCCCTCCTGTCCACGCATGTCCCGGGCTTCCAAAACGGACTGCGCAAGTTGATGTTCGCCATGAGCGAGCTTGAATTCGTCGAACTGTTCACGCCCAGCGAAGCCGCCAGGCAGAGACGGAAGAAGAAGGCCGCAGAGCTCCTGGCATACCTCCACAAGACCGTCCCGGAGGAGTATCACGAGATCATGACGCCGGACTACGAAGTATTTTGCAAGAGACGAGTCGTGGACGAAGGGTGGTATCAATCCCTATCCCTGCCGAACGTCGAAATCACCACGCTTCCTTTAACGTCCATCCAGCCACGCTCGGTGACTCTGGGACCGGGTCGACTGTACCCGCCCATGTCCAAGACCGATTCCAAGGCACCGACCGAACAGCGCACGGTGCCAGCGGACGTGATCATCATGGCCAACGGCTACGAGACAAACCAGTGGCTCCACCCCTTGGACGTCACGGGCCGCAACGGCCGGTCTCTGTACAAGACGTGGGACGAACGGGGCGGCGCACAAGCATACCTGGGCACCGCGATGGACGGGTTTCCCAACTTCTTCATGATCTTCGGCCCCAACACGGCGACGGGCCACAGCTCAGTGATCCTGGCGAGCGAGAACATGGTCAACTATGCGCTGAAGTTCATCGGGCCTATCCTCAAGGGTGACGTCGAAACGGCGGAGGTGAAAGAGAGCGCCGAGCGCAAATGGACCGCCGACCTACAGCGCGAACTCCAAAAGAGCGTCTTCATGTCCGGCGGCTGCAGGAACTGGTACACCGACGCCGCCTCCAACTGGAACGCCACCGTCTACCCGCGCACACAGGTCGACTTCACCATCCGCTGCATGTTCCCCGTCTGGCGCCACTGGGACCTCAAGTACACGCCCAAAGGGACCGCTAAGCTGGCCGCCGCGCGCGCCCTGCGGGTTTTTGGTCTCGTCGGCCTGCTTTGGAGCATCGTCTTCGTCAGGAAGCACGGCTTGCAGAAAACCCGCCTCATCCTCGCCGAGGCGCTCAAGAGGGGTCTGGAAGGGATCCGGGGCTTGGTGTTTTAATTTGACAAGGCTAGATCGGGAGCTTCGTAGATCGGGAGCTAGGTATGTATATAGATAAAATAGATGAGAGATAATATCCACATAGGCACGTGCCTAGATATGTATGCATGTATGAGGTATGTTTACAAGTCCAACTCACGAGTGCTCGTCGCACATCTCGTCACTGATGTTCATGTTGCATCATGGCAGTCAAACGCAATACGTCGAGACGTGTAGCACGCCTTTTATCTATCTCTATGTACAGACCCCATTTGAGGCTCGTGTCAACGGCCCAGACCCTCGCATACAAGAAAATAATACAGTCCGTGTTCGCTCAAGCTCCAACGCTCTAACCAGATCCAATATCAGGTGAACCCCGCTTTCTTTGAAGGATCAAACAGCACTCCGACGATCTCGTCCAGAATCGTAAAGACAAGGTGTTGATTCAGTCGCGCGTTGTTCATGGTGGCCGTGATTCTTCTGGCAGCAGCTTGCGCGTTGGCCCTTCCCACCACATTGCCAGCTAGGTCAGGGATCAGCGTGGCCAACATAAGTGCTGCCTCCGACTTCGACTTCTTCTTCTCCGCAGCTGATCGTGGTTTTGCCTCTCTCATCTTACCACCGCCGGGCCACATGGTCTCCTTGATCATGTCAACGTACTTGAGGAGTGGCTCCTCTTGCACCAAACCCGTGAATATTTCGCGAATCTTGCGTTCAATGGTTCCTCCGAGCAGTTGGTGGAGGACCACAATCACGGCGCGACCACGTAGCCAATTGTTTCCTCGATTCAGCTCAAACGTTTCCAGGAAAATGTCACAAATTGGCTTCACAAAGGGTTCCAGTTCTTTGTCCTCAAAAGCCGCCAACTCGGCCTCAGCCTCGGCCACCGGACCAGGCTCCAGAGGAACAATATCTGCCTGATTCATTCCCAACTGGTTCGTAGCAGCCGAGATCAGATTCTGCCCCGCCACAGACAGTTGATCCAGGACCGACACATTTCCCAGGAACTCATCCATGCCCTCGGTGACAGAATTGTAAATCCGGGTCACGATATCCTGTGCATTGGACTCCTTACTCGTGTCCTGCTGCGACTTGATGCTCGATTGCGAGAGGAAGGAGCGTAACTCTCTGCTTCGACATACGTCTGGCATCTGGAGCAGTTGTTGCAAATAATGCTCGAGCGCGAGACGCCGGTTCTGGAGAAATTGTTTTTGAAGTTTCATTACAACCCTCCTCCTGGGAAACTCGAGATTCCTCGTTGAAGGGTATCTGCGTCGTAGTCGTTGATGTAATTCATGGAATTCAGAATATCGTCGAGGAATCGCCCACATTGCGGCCGGCATTTGGTCACCAGCCTGCCTCTGAACTTCAATAACGTACAAGGCAAATTCTCGCCCATCGTCTTCTTTCCCCACGACAACAGACTTGATAGAGATACTGGATCGACCATACAAACTGTTGTCGCTTTCTTGGACAATATACTGCTGACGCTGAAGTTCCTTCCGGCGAATTTCCCTCTGGAGACTCGACTTGGATTTGTTCAGAATTCGCAGCTCCGCGACATTATTTGTTAGCTCAGCCTTGCGAGTCAATGTGTCCACCACCGATTCCTGGGCCACCAGGCGTTCTATATCATTATTAAGAGCTGTAATCGCCTCCGCAAGGCCGAGATCTCCTGGCGCAGCTTCATGAATCTCGTCTTCATCTACATGATCAACTTTGCTTTCGTCATTGTCGACATATTCATCTTCAATGAACTTTTCTTCGTCAGGAAAAAGGTCATTGTCCGTAAACACGCCGATACGAGACGAAGTGTTGACAAGCCCCAACGTTGCCAGGCTGGGTTTGGGTCTGTTTGCCTGTTCGGCACTGGGAATGTCGAGAGAGCTGCGCGGCGACTCGATGTTCTTCGAAGACTTGGACGCTGACACGGGGGAGCCAAACAGTGTGTCGTCGTCGTAGCCCATGGTCTCGTCCATCGGGCTATCTGTCATGATGTTGTTCATGGCTGCCTCCATGTTCTCAATGACCTGGCGCTGATCTATGGAATCACCATTCAAGGACTCGTGTCCGAGGCTGTGGGTGGAATGTGCCAATGGATCAGTGTCATAACCATCGTCGAACAGTGGCGTTGATCCCCCAGATCGTTTGGCAAAATCTCCATCGTCAAACAACTTTGAAGAGGCCAAGCTTCGAACATCTGACGAAGACACCGCAGCCCGCCTAAGATCTTTGTTCCGTGTAACAAGTTGTGAACTGGTTCGGGTCATGGGAGGAGCCTGGGACAGGGATTTGGTAGCGTCGGCTCCAACCTGCCCGTTCCCCTCAGCGAGGTTTCCTGTACTCTGCAACCGAGGGCGTGCTGCGGCTGCTTCGGCAGAAGCTAGAAATTTGTAGTAAAGATCGGATTTTCGAAAATTCGGGAGGTGCCGAGTTTCTAATTCTTCCAAGACGGCAGACTGAGCCGCCAGAATTGCAGTTCTCGCAGCTCGATATTGTTGAGGGGACGCTTTCCGTCCAGCGGCCAAGAATGCTTTGATAGCGTCCTTGGACTCCTGTGGGATTTTCAATTCTTCCTTCACCATGTACTTTTCGCTAATTTGAGCGATGTCCATACGATCTGCATCGGTCCAAGTTTGTTGGATACCTGGGTTCACCTCATCCCCAAAATCGTCCTCGAGGGGACTTCGGAAGCCGTCCACGACCACCCAAAACTGGACCAGAGACATACGATTCTGACGATCCATATACTCCATGAAATACGACAGCCCCGAGGCGGTATGCATGATCTCCACCATGGTCCACTCACGGGGCTTCGAAGCTGGAGTGGGCCGCGAGTCAAGCTGCGGTGTTGCTGCGTGCGGGACGGGCCCAGTCTGAGTGAGCTTCGCTATCTTTTGGTCCAGTACGCGTTTGGCCATTTCCAGCCTCCGCAGATAGACAGGATCTTGACCTTCGACCAGGCTCTCGCGCTGAATCTGGCTGGCGACGGAGCTTCGAAACCGCCGAGCATCCGACAGGTTCTTGGTTTTGCGAATGGCTCTAACAAATCGCTCAAAGGCACGTTCGCTGTCGTTGGGTGCTAAACGGGGCAACTCTTGGCCGGTCTTGCTTCTCGGGACTGGAGATGCGTGCTGGTCCAGCGCCTCCCTCATTCGGCGGACTGTCTTTCGATCTTGTAAAGCGGTGCGTCCGTAGGCTTCGATGATCTGATTCCACGTGTCCGGATCAGAAAGCAACTGCATGATTGGAAACAAAACGGCGCCAGCGACAATTTCCTTCACGAGCACGAGGGTGGCGCGACTCCCCATCATGCTGGAAGATAGAAGATCCGGCAGGATGCGAACCAGGGTTTTTCGGAGGTGGTCTTGCTGGACCGTCTTTGTGTCCGAGAAGGCAAGGGCAGCAGCAGGATGCAGCTTACCCTCCTTGTATTTGGCTGCAATGGCCAATTCCAGCTCCTCCGATTCGGTGACATTGCGATTCAAGCTGCGGCCTCGGACAGCTCGTTCAGCCTGATCAAAGTCGCGTAGATGTGCAGTGATCAAGGGCACAATCTTGGACACGATGACATTGACCATGTCCTCGCCGAGGATCCGGTCTTTGATCTCCACCAATGCAGCGCGAATATTCCTGTCCACCTCATTGACAAAAACCGGGCTCTTGGAGATGTTCTGGTACCAGGAGGAAACGAAGTCGCGGAGGGCAAGACCAATCAAAGTATCGAGGGCTTGGGAGACGACAAAGGATTGGTCATAGAGTTGGAGGGGTTGGTATTGTTGAGAGACTTGCAGGACTGAAACTTCGGAGTCCCACTTCCCGGGGAGAAGGAAGGCAGGGGAGGAATTCGGAGGCGAGGCCAGCGTCTGGTATGTAGCGCGCGATCTAGAGACCCCCAATGTTGCTGCCAGCAGGCTCACGAGAGTGAGAAGGGAGCCCAACGAAAAAGCGTATCCTAGGAAGCGCAGGACGGGAAGGGCGCGGACTGCAAGACCCCAAGCGATGAAGGCTGCAATGGCGGCGGACAAGACATGTCGATGGGTGAGGGTGAGGGTGAGGTTCATTCTCGATCTCGAGGTCGATTCATGTTTGAGCGATCATCGGTATGGCTGCGCAGCCAGCCCGGTGGGGGAGGAAGATGGCAACCTGACATCTACACCGCGGCACGGGTCAAGAGGGAGGTGGGACCAGAGAGGACATGGTGACTCGTGAGGATGCTTTTGCTGGTGCAGATCAAGTTCGTAGTGAGCGAGCGGGAAACCTGGAGAGGAGGCCAGAGCATTGACTTGAGCTTGACCGACACGGCAGGAGAAAATCAATATACGAGGTGTGCAAGGTTGTTGCAAGAGCACAAGTGGCAGTATGTGCCCAACTAGCGCAGGCGGCGCAGTTGGCGCAGTTGGCGCAGGCAGCTCGGCAGGTGGAATTTGTGGAAATGGCCGTCGTCACACCTTCCCAGTTGGCTTTCTCTCAATGTCTGCTGCTCTTCACCGTCTGCGGCGTCTGCACCACACAATGCACCATCTGCAGCATCCAACCCGCCTAATGCATGATCCGATCTCCTGCGCTTCTACTGGTCGCACTCCCACGCCCTGCCGCTTCTTCGGATCAGTTCTCATTGCTAACAGAGTGTGGTGAGAGGAATCCTTCTTGTCGTTGCTTCTGCCATATCCCCAGGTGCTGCACAGGTGCCGCCAACCAAAATCTGCACGGAGCAATGCTTCACTCCTTCCGCGACGGATGGGATTCCCGAGATCCAAAGAACTCTCCAGACTTTGCCTCGCTTACTCTTACCATTATTCACCCTGGCACACACGCTTGAGCCCGTGCCCGAGGCTGTTGATCCGCTCTCCGCGTCCCCGGCACGGGCGTTCAGAACCCACAATGAGTGTGACCTGCCCCAGTTGGCTATTGTTGCAACCAGATGCCTGAGTCGCTGTGGCAAGATTGCCAGTGCCAAGATGCTGCTACATACGGACGGTCAAATCTGGAGAGATTCATCCAATGCCCTCCGTGATCAAAGTCATCGACTGCAACTGCGATGCTCCAGGGGTTGCATTGGACTGTGTGATTTCGAATAGCTGCAGGCGTGCCCGGGCGAAAGCACAAAAAGGACATGGAAACCTGATGTTGGTGATCGTGTATGGGCGCCTTCCCGTTCTGGACGGTCATTCTCCTACCCGGGCAGCTGGCGGCAGAAATAAGACCTTGGGAGGTCAACGCTAACCATGCATGGAGGGCTTTCGTTTTTGCACACATTGCTCCCGGCCTCGTATTCAGCTCTCCTCATCCGGCACCTCCAGGGAGGGTCGCGAAGCCTCTCCACCGAGGAAGAGCATTGTACGGTAATAGCACAAGACAGCTGGATAGTTTTTGCACCCACCGTGGTCTGGTTGCCTTGCCGGCATCAGACGGACTCCACATGCGACTTCGTCAATTTAACAAGCATGGATAAGGTTGAATCGCTCCTATGCGAGTACGCGCGGCTGAGACAGCTGGACGGCTTGAATTGCAGATAAGCCAAGCAAGGCGCCGACGATAGCTCTCCCCTGCATGCACCTCAGGTCGAAGCAGTGATAGATGAGAAGCAAGTCTCATTGTTACAAAAGGGGCCTGTTCACGAGGTCAGCGACACGGCGAGCACGGGTGGTACAAGTTCAATCGGAGGCAACGAGTGGTGGACATAGCGCCTAAATTCTCCAGATCGACTTTATCCACACCAAGCTAGGCACCGCCACACGGTCCAGAAGCAACCATTTTAGGTACTGGGGAGGACGCCACAATGCCCCCTCCATCCGCCCTCCCACCCGTGGCAGCAGTGCTGGTTCCTGCGATTTGGGGAGACTTGCGAGGGGGCAGAGAGCGGATAAGTCGTCCCAAGTCGTCCTTACAAAGTAGGTCTCGCTCCGCGTGGGTGGACGGAACCTTTGTCGACCTTGAAGCTTAATGGCTGTTCAGACCTCTTCGCAACTTCGGATTCCGTCTCCGTACCTCATACCACAAAGCATTATCTGGTGGCGTTGATTCGTCTCTCTCCATGCCGATATCCTCGTCATTGACTCTTGATCCAACCACACCAGAGTCTTGGGAGTGCGGGCGCCGAAATGCTTTCAAGCCTGGCCGGCATTCTCCACGGGCACAGGTCACCTTCGGGGCAGTTCAAGGCGGTCATCCGAAAGCCATCGCTTACCCATGACCGCCTGTCTGAGACTTCCGTTAATTGCCTTCCGGGCGTTTCCCTCCCAAAGTGGTCATGAAAAAAATCTCGAGTATGCGAGTGCCATCATCAGAGCGGTGAACGGACCCCGACAAACTATTGGCGAGGACGGGCCTACATCCCAGTCACCTAAGCTGCGCGGGTTTGCGTCTTATGCCAGGAAACTCATTCTTTCCGTTTCAATAGGACTTGCTTGCATGTACGTAGTAGAAACTGCAACACAGCGCCACCGAAGGATGACATGGTCACTGGTCTGGACAAGTGGGCCGGCACAGTCGACAGACGATCAAAAAGCAGTATTACTTATGACACACTGGTGTTGCCAGCCACAGCACCCAGGCTCTACAGCATGGCTGGAAGGTCTCTCCAGCGGGAGGAAAACTGGGCAGAGCCCTCGAATAGCACTTTTCGCTTCTGCGTGCGAGGTCGGCGCACAATGGCTCAATGCCGAAAGGTTCTCGACCCTGAAGTCGACCCCATCAAATTCAGGAAATGTTTCCAAACAGGCTGTGAGTTTTATAAAAACTTGAACGGCCTACTCCGTGCTATGGCATCTGATCTGGTCCACCTGGCAGGACAGCAAAGCACCATCCCCGAGGATTTGCGCCATCTGTCATTTGTGGGGATCCACAACACCACAGGGGGATTCTTCCACCCTCCAGCAGCCGTGCGTCCCGCTTTCGGCGTCGACTCGCAGGGGGGACGGCTTGGTCAGAGATTGCAACCCTCCAAAAGCAGGCGATCGCTTTGAGAAATCAGCAGGCTTTCCTTCTTCATGTTGAAATTGTACAAGAGAGTCAAATCGAAAAAGAAGGGACAGACTCACACCCACACGCACCAAGAGTCGGAATTGTGCCTTATGGGTGCCATGCGGGACAGATTCACCAGGCTTGGCTTGAGGACTTTTTAGCCCACTAGCCTCAGGCCTAAGAAACCCTAGGACGGCTAGCAAGGCCCCTGGTCAGAGAAAACCACCCTGGAAACGCGGAACTGCAGGCTCCCCCTTCCGGGGAATCCAGCTTCCCCGTCGAACGGTGCAAACAGCCCCCCAGCTTTGAATGCCCACCACACGTCCAATCCTGGACAGTTTGCAACATGCTCAATGGACCAGCGCAAAACAATATTAACACAAGCTTGCCGTTCGTTTAGAGCATGGGGGTTGGGAAACTGGCTTTGGGAAGGTGGTCACTGCCCTCCCTGCAACCCTGTGCTCTGAGAGCGGGCCCCCCGTCCTTACTGGGTACCCCGTCAAAGAAGCCAGAGCACTGGTTGTTGGGGCGAGGTGCCCGGCAGCCCGTCAAGACCTTCGCGTTCCGCACTCCCCTTCTCCCCTGCTCCCCATGTGCTCTTCCTTGGGCATGAAATCTTTTGGACGGCGCTAGTCTTGCCTGAGTTAGGCGGTGCAACCGAACTTGAACCACCCTCGATGCCTGAACATCGTTGACGAAAGAACCTTTTGGGGCTTGTCTCACTGGGTCCATGGGCTCAAACCCGTTCTTTCGAAATCTCAAACTCCCCCTCTCCTGTTCCTCTTTGGCCCCTCTGACCGCCGCGTTATCAGAAAACTCCCTTCGACAATAATTGCAGCTTCGAACTCCCGAGGTCTTGCGGAAACAGGCTGCCGCGCTGCTATTCTCGGCTAATATATCATTTTACCATGTCGCTCATCACAGAATCACTCGTCTGGGAAATGTGACAAACGGTCAACGATGAGCCTTTCCGTGCACAGCTAGGGCGGGTAATCCTGAACCATCTGCCCCATGGCATGGCCCATGCCCTCTGAGACCCCGGCCGCGACTATCCCACTCTCTGACCACTACTGTTGCTATCTTGTTCTTATCCAACACGACTCGTCTCTTCTCCTCCCACAAAATCCACACACCCTTTTCATCATGCATGCAGCAGTTAGTGCTCGATGTCAAGCAGACGGCTCGCTTGCGGCCTGCTGCCCTCCACCATTGGCCGCTTCGCCTGTTCGTCCTGGCCTTCGAGCGACTGCTCACACGCACCTCCCTTCTCCGTGCCTGCACCAGCACCGCGCCGCCGATCTGCAAGCCGGACCTCCACCGCCTGTGTCGCTCAGCTGACCCAAGATCGTGCTGCACCTCTCGAGTCGTGTGGTCGTCCTTTTCCTCTGCCCCTGCTTCCTTACTGCTCCTGGACGGGTTGGGAGCGCCGGCGCGAGCCCACTCGCCGCATTCGATGCATCAATAATGCGTTCCAAACCGTATCGACTGCATCGGTGGACCCTGGGATGACTCCTCAAAGGCCAACGGGCATTGACGAGCGAGGCTGACTGCCTTCGCGTCGGCAGAGTGGCGAGGTGACACAGCGCCAGGGGACCGACGCCCTGCCCTTGCCCGAGCTGTCGCTCATCTCTGTCAATCGCTCGCCTTGCAGGCTTGCTAACTAGTCCACCGCATTTGAGATATCCAGATTCATGCCCGGCTTGGCTGTCTATTTCTTTGCCTGCCTTCGTCAATGCGGTCTCGTCAAGGTCCGTCTGCCCAGGGAGTTTCCAGTCCCGCCCTCTGGCGAGCTCAGACATCACGCACCTCTCTCAAACGGGAAACGCTAGCCCGATAATTAGGGGAAAGAAATAGACAAGGCCACATGGGTCGAGGTGCAGAGGCGCAAAGCGGGCACGTAAGTTTAACCATCCCATTCCCCACCGCGATCACAGAGCATCCGGGCCTTTGCGCAGAAAGGCAACCAATTCCTCATCCTTCATCTACACCGGACTATCCTCTTACCTCTGCTCTGGTTCTTCTAGGATGTCTTCGTCTATTTAGTTCCCTTCGTCTCTGTTTCTCTCCGGCTGGGCTAGTCAATTGCAGTATGGCCGTTGAATGAGCCTTTCTGTCACTCTGGGGTTGGAGTCTTACGTTTGCGCAACCAACAGCCTGCCTGCATCTGATTGGCCTGTCCACCACTCTGACCGACTGAACAGGTTTGCTTTCTGTTTATATTAACAGGGCGGCTACCAGTGGAAAGCTCTGTCCTTCCCGACTTCACCTGAAATTCATCTGAACTTGACCTGTCTGGAGCTTGTCGTGAACGGGGTGCTTTCACAACCTGTTTGTTTAGCACAGAGACATTTCACTTTTCACCATCACCATCAGGTATATATATATATATATCTCTCTCAATTCACTGTTGGATGGTGACTGCTCCTGTCTCGAGCGACTCGCCTGGTTTTTGCCTTCCGCTACGGTATTCACTCACCTTGAGGCAGTGACGCTTCGAGGGCCCCATATAAAGACCCTCCAGCCATGCTCGTTCTCCAGCATAATGCCATCAGACCAGCCTGGCGAAACCCCATAAGCAACAAGAACCCCTTGTCGGTCAACCTCAGTCCTGTTTTCCCAAGGCGAGCCTGCCCCGGTAATCATCATTCTCAAGAACTAGCACCATCATGGCTGATTCCAATCAAGAACCCGATCCCTTCACAAACGACACAATGTCAGACTTCGCGAACGGCTCCAGTCCGGACAGTCCGTTTCCATCTTCAGCCGCAACCTCCAACCCATCCGAGAACAACACAGATCTTGACCCATCCGACGACCTTCATACGAATGGATCAGCCATTACCCCCAACGGCATCGCTCGATCTATCAGCCCAGGAGTTGATGCAGCCCTCGAGCCCTATGACCACCCAGGTTCAGACCACGTCATTCAGTTGTCTAGCATCGAGCATTGCATGCCTCGATCGTACATTCGTATCTGTTTCGCATATCGCGTACCAACGCCAGAAGTGCTCCCTGAGGCGGTGGAGAAGTTGAATCACTTCGTTCGGAAGGTTGTGGACGCGAAGCCATATCTGAGTGGCTATGTGGTAGCAGTGGATAATCCGGGAAATCGCGTGGGTGCAGTGGAGATCCGATTTTCCGATACGGATTTCCTTGAGTATCCCAATGTCAGTATGCGTCAGTTCACTCGCGAAGAGTTCCCGTATACCTATGACGAAATCTGCGAACGAGGTCTACCGCCCAGTGTCATCAAGCCCGAGCTTGTTTCTGCATTGGGGGAATCTGCTGATGAGCACCGGGCCCCTGTTTTCAGAGTTCAGGCAAATGTTGTGGAAGGAGGTCTCATCGTTTCCGTCTACCTTCATCATTGCATCTCTGATGGCACAGGCTTCGGTTTGCTCGCTTCAGGCAGTGTGCTGAACGATGACTTCACTTTTGACCGTCACCTGGATACTCGCGGTCACGACGTCCCAAGTCTGTCAATGAGACTGGACGCGTTCGCTACTCGCAAGAGCATTGTCAGAAGAGAGTTGTCCTATCCTTTTGCAAATCAGATCACTAACAGACAGCTGAAATACAAAACGGCCCAGGCAGTACCTACAGAGCATGAATTACTTAAACCTCGGGGTCGTGGGTGCGTGTTTGCCTTTCCTTCGACCAAGCTGGACGACCTGAAACAAGCTCTGGAGGCTCACGCCGATGGCGCCTTCATGACACGGCATGATGCATTACTGGCCTTGATCTGGCACGGGATGACAAAGGCCAGAATCCCTTCTGTGCCGGGGGTGACAACTTCGAAGCTTCTCATTCCAGTCGATATCCGCAAGAAATTGAAGAAGCCGCTGTCAGAGTCCTACTTCGGAGCCGCGGTCGACTTCGCCTCGGTGCAAATGCATCTTTGCCATTTAGCGGACAGCAGTGCCCCTTGTATGACCGAGACAGCATTGGCTGTCCGCAAGGCCGTCAATGGCGTTGACGAGCCTTATATTCGACAAGCCATCGCTTTGGCAACCTATCCCAATCCGAGAATTGACGTCCGAGATTTGCAAGCCAGTAATATGGACCGAACCAATGGTGCGGATATGTACATCACGAGCTGGATGAAACTGAATGTCTATGAGTCGACGTTTGAGATGGACCTCGGGAGGCCAGACTGGGTGCGGAAGCCTTGGAGTAAGGATCCTGGCTCATGCATCATCTTGCCGTACGACGACCGAAAGGACTACCTCGAAGCCGTCATACAGCTAGTAGAAGCAGACATGGCCCGATTGCTCGAAGACCCAGACTTCATGGGTTATGTTACCAGATGGATAGAATGATTGGATCGACGTCAGGGAGCACATTTTCTTTACGGCGCAACGGACAGAAAGGGGATTGTGAAATACGGAAGTAGGTTTGCGACCTGGGACTCGGGGACTCGAAAAGCAATTTGTGGGTGACGACAGATTCTTTAGCAGAGGAAATTCGGAAGGACATCACCACTTACCTGGTGGGCTGGGAAGGCTGGAAAGGCTGAAAAATCACATAATGTGAGGGCAACGAACGGAAGGCGAGGAATGTACAATTACTCTCAAGCGTGGGACGCATGGAACATCGACAGGCAAATGAGGGAAATTAGCTGACGGCACAAAGGCAACTATCGAACTAGGATGATGAGGACTCTTTCTGGATTGGGGGGAGGGGTGAACATTGGCACGGGAGTTTTCGATACAAATCAAAGATGTTCTCAGTCTTTCATCGTGTATCGACCAGCATGAATAACTGAAGGACGGCAGGAAAAAAGGGGACAAGTACCGAGTATTCCATAGAGCCAAATCCATGGTCATTCGGCTGAGGTTGTCACGTGAAGTCACGCGTCAGGAAAACATTCATCCGGAGCGCACCGAGAGGGTTGACTAACATGTGCTTAGTCAACCAATCAGACGCATCTGGAGTGTTTTCCCCCACGGCAACGCGCAGTTGCTATTTGGCTACCTCGCCTTCTTTGTTGCATCTTGCACCTTCGGCTCACCATCTCACTACAGTTTAGCCCATAATGACACAAATCGAAAATAACGACACCCCCCAAGATGACTACGAGGACATGCCTGGAGGTCCTGGAGCACCCATTCCCATTTCTCAGTTGGCGGTGAGCTTCTACGCTAGTCTTCATATGCCCAGTTTGGAAGACTGAAGTTTTCCTAGGGCGTTGCGGGTTTGACTGAAAGAGACATCAAGTTGGTCACAGAGGGAGGCTACCATACGGTCGAGTCCATTGCGTACACGTCAGTACCTCAATTGGCCTCAACTGTGCGTAATCTAACCATTCCATACAGACCGCGCAGACAGTTGGAACAGATCAAGGGTATATCAGAAGCAAAGGCGTCAAAACTGTTGAATGAAGGTTTGGATACCAATCACCTTCCCTGTGACTGAAGCTGATCTCTAGCAGCGATGAAACTTGTGCCCATGGGCTTCACCACCGCCACCGAGATGCATGCCCGAAGAAGCGATCTCATCTCGATAACCACTGGCTCGAAGAACCTCGACAGGCTACTAGGCGGCGGCATTGAGACGGGTTCTATCACGGAGATTTTCGGCGAGTTCCGCACCGGCAAGAGTCAGATCTGTCACACAATGGCGGTTACATGTCAATTGCCTTTTGATATGGGAGGTGGAGAGGGAAAGTGTTTGTACATCGATACCGAAGGCACCTTTCGCCCTGTTCGGCTGCTATCAGTAGCACAGCGATACGGTCTTGAAGGCGAAGAGGTCCTGGACAACGTCGCCTATGCTCGGGCATACAATTCGGAACACCAGCTGCAACTTCTCCAGCAAGCTTCTCAGATGATGTGCGAAACTCGGTTTTCGTTGCTCATCGTTGATTCAGCAACTTCGTTATATCGAACCGATTACAATGGCAGAGGCGAACTCTCATCACGGCAATCACACATGGCCAAATTCCTGCGGACTCTGCAGAGATTGGCTGATGAGTTCGGCATCGCGGTGCTCATCACCAACCAAGTGGTTGCACAAGTGGACGGCGGGCCCAGCGCCATGTTCAACCCAGACCCGAAGAAACCGATCGGCGGCAACATCATTGCTCATGCAAGCACTACCAGACTAAGCCTGAAGAAGGGTCGGGGCGAGACTCGGATCTGCAAGATCTACGACAGTCCATGCTTGCCTGAGAGCGACACGCTGTTCGCGATTTATGACAGTGGGATTGGCGATCCTCAACCCAAGGACGACAAGGAATAAAGCGGGATGGGCGAGGGTCACATCAACGATTGAAGAGTCATGCATACGAATAAGTGGTTTGATGCACAAAACATTAGCAGCGGCGCAACGGGAGTCGATTTACATGGCAGGTCTGGGAGTATCACAACTCATACTCGGTACATAGCATCAGTCGGAGGCATTGAAATGGGTTCGGGGGTTATGGTTGCTGGCAAGCTGCGCGCAGAAGCCCAGAGCGAAAGTCTCGATTGCAGTACGTATTCAAGCTGGGCGCCAAGCTAAGGATTGTAATAATGAAGCGACCGGCGCGCATTAAGGATGGAAGTTAAGCATTGTGGCTGATGTCTATCAAAGTGGCTTGAGCAAATGAGAGGCGAGCCTTATGCGATGGATGCCAGCTAAGGAGCCCAGAATTTCAAGTTTGGAGAGAGAATGAGTCGTCGAGCCCATCCGTAGGAAGCCAAGGCAGTAACAATGAGTTGGAGAAAATGGTGCTGGATGGTGCTGGATGGTGCTGGATGGTGCTGTAAAAGCCCGGAGTATTATGGACATTGCACTCGGGATGAGGTACGGAGTAATATTTGATTGACATGAGGCCCGGAGAAGTTCTAGAAAAGATTGGGTACCTGAGATCCATCTGAAAGCCTTGGGGTGGTAGTTGGTGGTAGTTGGCCGCACCAGGCCGAGTAAGTAGGCACCTAAGAAAGGGGGGAGCGGGAGCCAGCTGGAGCAGTTCCCAAGAAAAACAAAGGCCCGCAAGGGCCGCTGTGGGTGATTGCTTGGATTGTCTGTGGCTGATTAGTGACACGCCTAGCGGGCCCCCAGTGACGCCTAGTCGGCCTGTTTCTCCAATCGGCCCGGGGCAGAAGCCCACGCCTAAGGGGCCCATGCCCACTCCGGCTGAGGCGCGAACCCTTGGCGTCATCATACATGGCAGCAACGCAGCACGAAGTACACAATGCGTCTCACCAGCCTCTCACAACCTGGACCGATCGACTGCGCTGCGAAACCACGAGGACGGACACGACAGCATCAGATTGCATCGCCAGCATCTTTGGCCCCATGAGCTGCAATCAGCTGCCTGTGTTCTTGTGAATCCTGCCATCTTGATCCGTCCTTTGCTGGAGTTGTGTTAGCTACACATTCCTCTGCTCCTTTTTGGTTCCCCTACGCCGCAAACTTCTTTCTACCTTGTATTACTACTACATTTAACTCCGTGGGTGTCGCTCCGATTAACTGCTTCTCGTCGCGCTTCTGACGGTCTTCAAAGAGCGCAACGCAACGCACCTACTGAAATACCCTTTGGTGAGCTGCCGACTCGCCCATCGCAACAATTTGTAGGAGCTGGATCGTAAACCACGGTATTCAATGGAAGGTGAGCTTGGCAATACTCACCCTCAGTCAGCCTATCGGTGCTTATATGGTCCACTGACAGGAAATATTAGGCCAGGCAGATGGGAACACGGACCAGGATCAGCACGCGCGCGTCGTCGAGTCGCAGGAAGGTTACGGAACTGGCCCAGAAATCACAAACTCCAGCTCTGGATTCGAAGTCCTATGTGGTCCTCTACTCAACTACCAGCGTATGAGTGATGAAGGCCCCTCGAATATCTTCTGGCACGGCTCCGTCCTCCTCGTCACGAAACCCAATCTAAATACTCCCAACCTGGAACTAAAGGCCCTCGGGGCGTGGGATTCTGGCGCAAATCTCAAGGCTCCGCCGTCGCAGTTGGTGCAAGGATTGAAGCTCTATTCTGATCCGGACAAGACATTTTGGAGGTTCACTCTCAAGATCCCCCTGGTTGAGGCGGAAGCAAAATGGCAATACTCAATAGCAAACATGCAATTTCTCACCCGTGTCAGTGAAGAGCTGTCGAGGCAGTTTGTGGTTCCTTCTGCCACGCAGTCAATGCGCATCATGTTCCACTCGTGCAATGGGTTTTCGGTCGGAACGGATGAGGATTTCTGGTCCGGTGGGTGTTTTCATTGACATTCGAAAGAGGATAGCCAAATACGCTGACATAAAAATTCTCCAGGGCCTGCGCTGTGGCATGACGTCCTGCGGACTCACGAGCAACGCCCATTCCATGTCATGATCGGCGGAGGCGACCAGATTTACAACGATTCGATCCGGGTCAAGGGCCCATTAAAGGAGTGGACATCCATCGCCAACCCCAGAAAGAGACGAGAATACCTGTTCGACGGAGATCTGAGGGATCGATGCGACAAGTATTACTTTGAGAACTATATACGATGGTACTCCACAGAACCCTTTGCCTCGGCCAATTCTCAGATTCCTCAAATCAATATCTGGGACGATCACGATATCATTGACGGATTCGGTTCCTATACCGACCATTTCATGAGATGTGCCGTGTTTCGTGGCCTCGGTGGCGTCAGCTTCAAGTATTATTGTTTATTCCAGCACCACACCGCCCCGCCCGTTTCGACTTTCACCACCGACGCGCCGAAGACCATGGGTGCTGATGCCAATGGCACGGCAGGGGCTGATCCGCGCCAACTGAAAAACACGTTTGTGTACAAGAGGACCGCAGATGACCCCAGTTGGATTGTTGGTAAGCGGCCCGGTCCGTACGTCGAGGAACGGTCGAGAAACCTGTACATGCGCCTGGGTCGCCACATTGCTTTCTGTGGTATTGACGCGAGAACGGAACGGACGAGGAAGCAAGTCAATTATCCCGACACATACGATTTGATCTTTGAAAGACTAGAGAAGGAGTTCAGGGCTGCGCATGGAGAAATAAAGCACTTGATTCTCCTCCTTGGTGTCCCAGTCGCATATCCGCGACTGGCGTGGCTGGAAAATATTCTGACGTCGCCTTTGATAGCCCCCGTTCGCTTACTGAATAAGAGGTTTGGCTTTGCCGGCGGCTTCTTCAATTCATTCGACGGTTCTGTTGATCTCTTGGACGATCTGGACGACCACTATACGGCACGGCACCACAAGACCGAACGCCGCGAGTTGGTTCTTCGGCTGCAAAAACTGTCAGCCAATTTCTCCGTCCGCATCACTATCCTGGGAGGAGATGTGCACCTCGCAGCGTTAGGTCGCTTCTATTCGACTCCTGCAGATCATCTGGACCCGATCCACGATCCACGATACATGGCGAACATCATCTCCAGCGCCATCACTAATAAACCACCTCCCCGCGCTGTGGCAAACTTATTAGCGCGGAGGAATAAAATCCACCATCTGAGGGATGGGAATACTGATGAGACGCTTCTCAAGATGTTCAACAAACAACCAGGGGGGGTGATGAAGAGCGCGGACTGGAATCAATGTACTATGCCGAGCAGAAACTATGCGTGTATCACGGAGATTTCTGACGACGAGGACCCACAGCCAGCAAATGGTACTCTGAATGGCTCTGCCAATCCGCAGTCGACATCAAGTGTGGTAAATTCGACAGGCAAGACAGGCAAATCTCGTCCTCACACAAACAAAGATGCGGCTGACGGACACGGATATTTACACTTAGGTGAGGAGGGGGCGGGAACGACACATCCAGCCGCAGATGGTGTTAGTTCAGAGGCAGTAGGGCCACCGCTGAGTGGAGGCTTGAACGTCGCGATCAAGGTCGAGATCGATAATCGAGACCCAGAAGGGAGGACAGAGGGGTATGGGATGAGCAGTAAGACTCCCACATTTTGTTATACCTGTTGACAGACCTGCTAATGCGACAAACAGTTCCTAAGCTCACGATCAGCACTCCACCTCAAACACCAGAGACAGAAGCTTGAAGGTTGACAAAACCGATTGCGGATGTTTTCTCGGGCAAAGTCTCGACTGCTTGTCCATCTGTCGGATGGCCTCATCTAGAGATGAGATACTATCTTCGCAAGACTTCTTCAGATATTAATCAACTTGTTATTATTAAACACGAGTTATCCACGGCCTCGACGCGAGAGAGAGGAGTGTGTGTATGGGTGTGTGTGCAAGGAGAGCAGCAGGAGACCGAGAGCCGCGCAGACCCGATCGGAGTTGAGATGATATGATATTGGGAAAGGAACCCACTACAAATTCCAGCGTAATGGGCTGGATCGGAGTAATATAATCGAATTGGCCGGGTCTATATCCAGTCGGCCGCTGCCCCTGCGAGTCGCCAAAAGGGCCCACTGAATAAAGGGCCCACCAGGGCAAGGGGAAGGAGACGAGAAAACGAGCGGAGAAGAGACGAAGAGAGGAAGAAAAGACGAGAAGATACAAGGAGCGGAGGATAATTCATGTATCAGGTACAGATACACAAACAGACAAGTATGGACCAACGGATGTGTACCAGTGCCACTGCCATTACCACTGCCACTACGACGCCTCTGAACGAACAATGTCCAATGACGAGGTACGTATGTGAACTCCTTTCTGCTTCCGGTTGGGGCTCTTTCTCCCTCCTCCAAGGTACAGACTACCTACCGCAAACGGCACACCGTCTATCCTCATCCTCATCCTTATCTTCACCTCTTCCTCCACCAGGACAAATACCCAGTCCCAGTCCAGTCCCGTCCAGTTGCGAACCACAAGAAAAGGAAGGGGGGAGGGGGGAGAAAAGGGGGCGGAAGGGAGAAATATATGCTCTTTTCTTTTTCCATATCGTCCTCGATACAAATCACACCCTCGACTCATACATATGGTTCAGGGTGCCGCTCCTCTTCAATCCATTGCCGTAGTAATTGTCCTTGTTGCCCGGCGCGCCGGGCCCCGTGGGCTGGCGAGGAAGCGGCCCGTTGCCGCCTGCCCAGAGCTTCTTGCGCTCCTCCTCCTCGCGCAGGCGCTTGCGCCGGGTCTCTTCCTCCTCCCTCATCCGGGCTGCTTCCTCCTCCTCGGCGCGGAAGACGAGGCGCGGGCCGGAGATGGTGCTCAGTTCCACCGCCGCTCCTGCTCCGCCAGGCCTTCTGGAGAAGTCGACGTCGCCGACGGCCTGGCCGGGCCCGCCGAAATCGATCCCGGCGCCCATCATGCGCACCTGCTGGCCACGCACGTGCTCTGCGCGCATCCACTCCCTCCGCGCGCACTCAATCAGCCCCGCCGCCAGCACAAACATGGCCCACTGCAAAAAATCCTTGACCGTCGCGAGCGTCCCCAGCATGTCTGCGAGGCCCGGCTTTCCCGTGTCGCGGAACCGCGACTGTGGACACCACTTGGGAACGCGGCCCTGGTGGCCCGCGAGGATGGGCGCGAGCTCGCAGGATGTGCAGAGCACACACTGTGCAAACCACATGAGCGTGTGGAGAATCGAGACGCAGAGGATGAAAAATGTCGTTGTGACCGTGTAGTTGGCGTCGTAGTGCTGAGGGCTGGCAGATTTTGGAGACGATGCTCCGCCGCGGCTGTTGTAGTAGGGATATGGCGGCGAAGGCAGGCCATTGAATTGAAAGGCTGCCAGATGAGAAACTGTATAAAGTAGGGAGAAGAAAGGAATGGTTCCGACGTAGAAGACTAGAGGTCTGGTAGCAATTTTTGGTCAGTAATTGAACCCTTTTTTTTTTTTAATCCTGACTTGTCATTGGCTTTTCTTTTTCCCCATCACCTCTGATTATTTGACCAAGAAATCGAGGTGATTTTTAAAGAGTATTGGAAGGGAAACATCAACCAGCGGAGAGAGAAGAAAAAAACGTACAGCCAATTCCCTGCACCGGGAACCATTTCATGCGACCACGCCCCATATTTTGACGAGGCAATGAGGATAATGATGGCCAAGATCATCGAAGATATGAGCAAAAGTACCTGAGCCGCTCGAGTCTGCATCTTTGCACTGTTGTTGTCTCTCCTTTTCGTCGATCGGCTCTGGTCGATTCGAAGACTTGAGAGAAGATTTGAAGATGCCCACACCGTTTGAGCAGAAATAAACAGCAGCAGCGTCCTGCACCACTAACGAAGATAGTATCGAAGTACCCCCGAACGAATGAACGAACGAGGCGGGATCAAACACAGCCGGAAAGAATGGAAAGTGGTGGCGTCCAGCGCTCAGCGCCAGCGCCTTCAAAAGGGAAGCAAGAGGAGAAAACCCACAAAAGAGCAGAAAAAGGAACGGATCTGGGTCAGTCCAACCTTGTATATATGTTAACGAGGGTATAAAGGAAAAAGGCGCGAGCCTGCCCGCCTGGAGGAGGGAGCTGGAGACAAAAGAGCAAACGAGAGATTGGCGAAGACGGCCAGCAACCGAAAACAGGGAGAAGGATTGAATCGAAGTCAGATACGGATGGCCGGGCGACAGGGCATCCGTGGTTTGTTTCTGCTTGAAGGGCCGCCAGAGAACCCCATGTTCGGCGGTAGATCAGATCATAATCGTGTCGGATGAGTGCCTAATCAGGCATGTCCAAACCCTTTATGACGTGACAGTAGGGGAATAGTACATGCGGTCGTGACCATAGGATAACATGATACCCCGTCGCTCAGGAGATACCGATCAGATCACGATTTTGGGGGACAGTGTGCAACCCCTGTAGCACATGGCGGCGTATGGGGGAGATGAATTGGGTCAAGTGCAAGATTTCGCACCGATCGGTCGCTTGAAGCCAGACATTCCATGCCGCAGATCAGACCCCAAAGGACTGAAAGGCAGCTAAGAAGAGAGCCAGAGTTGAGGCGCCGGCCCGGCAACCTTGTGATGCGGGGGGTGTTTTGAGACTCGAGTTGCAACAGAACTTCGGTCTGAGACTGATGGCATCGTGTGGAGGTTGAGTTTCACGTCTCAGATTCTCTCCCGCTGAGGCAGCGCTAGACCAGATCCGGAAAGAGGGAAAAGGGGTTTTAATGCCACGTGACTGGTACAGCGGTTGACAAGGCTGAGGATGAAAATAGATCCTGGGGGTCTATAATCTCTGATAGCTCAACTCAAGATGACCCTAGTCCACTTAGGGTCGTTATCAGGATCCTCCGAACCCTGTAATACTTCTCCTTCGGAGAGACCGTGCACGTATGCTTCTCCAAGCAGGGTGAAGACAGGTCTGCCGTCGACGTCGCCAGCGTCCGCCTTTCTCAGCACAAATGGTAACGAGCCTCCTTTCAAGATGACGATATGATCGCCTCTAGAGAGATTCTTCGGCCCTATACCCATGTAGTCTTTCATTGTCCTGAAAAATCGTCGCCCAATTGCCGTTTGTCGAAGAGCAGCGTTGTAGTGCTCTCCGTAAGCCACTTGCTCGCTTCCAAAGAATTCGCCTGGGCGAGGATATCTATCCCGGATGGGAAGAGGCTTCCCTCCTTCGAGCTCTGTGTCGCTGCAGTCACCTGATTTGCACGGATGGACTTGGTTCCGATGATCGGCAACAGCCCAGCCGGGACAGATGCACGCAGGCTTTTCGGCCTTGATCTCAACCTCGAGAATCTCAGGGTATGCCATGAGGAAGCTTTCCGCAAATTCAGCCGGCGGTACAACCAGCTGATTGCCTGATATGGCCCGGTTTCCAATTAGCGTCCGCCAGAAAACATCAAAAGGACGTTGTCCCGTTGGGTACTTGTTGAACTTGACCCCGAAGCACCACCATAGACTCAAGAGGTATTGCTTTAAGCCGATGATACGATGTTGCTGCAATGCGGCCTTCCCATACAAATCAATCACGTCTGTCTCGCCTCCGAACCGTGCGGCTTCTATGAGCACCCTGTCCACGAAATATGCATCAACCTCGAGTAGTCCAGAGGCGTAATTCTTGGGTAGCACAGGTCGCGTCCCCAAAGAAGCACGATAGTTTGCCGTTGAAACGAGTCCAAACGCTAATATCAATGCCGGTTCTTCAGGATAGTTGCTCCAGTCGGGCACCCAGGAAGCCAAATGAGGCTGTCTCCTTGATTTGCCGCAACCGGCGTTAGCCAGCATGTCAAGGGAATTCTCCTCTTCCAATGTAAGTCGTGCTATATCTTCATAAATCTGCGGCAACTGCAGTTCGTAATCAACTCGAACCTCTCTCCTGCCATCAAGCTTCTCTAAAGGCCCATTCCGCTGCTGGCGGGGGGTGGCTGTCCTTGCGTGCCTGATGAGATATTGATCTTTGACAAGACCGAGCAGTCCGTATACTTTATCGGCAGGATTGGTCGATTGTTGTTTCCACGCGCGCTGCAGAAACCAATGTAGATTTTGAACAGGACCTTGATTTGATTTGATTTTGTAGTGCTCGAGAAAGACCGCGACCGCAACTGGACTCCAACCTGTGCCCTCAATGAAGGCGCCTCTGAGTTCTGGGGTTACAACTTCAGGGTCGTCGATAATTTGCAGCGGGGCCAAGCCAAACTGCGTCGACGCATTGATGAGATCAATCCACTGGACTTTGCGATCACCGCAGAGGAATAGTGGCGGGAAAGCTTTGTACACGTCCCACAGGCAGACTTCTTGAACCACCCACAGGCGCTTGAACCAAGTCAATTCCGAGAATCGAGTCAATGCGAGGGCCTGTTCCACGGTGACTTGGGTCTTTGGTAGCCTCTGTGAATGAATAGGGCCGGACGCAACATTGTCAGGCTGCATTTGAGATTTGGTGCTGTCGTGGAAATTCTTGGATGCAGTTCGGATCAGATCGACTGCCACATCAACTCCATCGGGCGGATTGCCTAAATCAACAAACACCTGATTGGCATGGCGGTAGATTTCGTGCATATTGGCAACCTGCAAACAGCGTTAGCTATGATGTGTGCGGACATCGGGTAACCGGCTCCTCGGCTCGTAGCCTCGCGCAATCCGGGCAAAGCAACACGCATTCATCCCAAACTGCTTCGACGTGTTGAAGACAGTGGACCTACCTGGGCAGATTTCTCTTGATTGTTGTCTTGCTGGATCGAAATAGCGTCCGCCCATATCCGAAGCCAATTCTGCTTTTCGACGCGCCTCCATTTGCGAAGAGCCTTGTCGAGACTAGCGTAGATATCGAGCCTCTTGCCATTGCAGAAGGATGGGACTTTGTTAGTTACATCACCACAGACGTAGCTGACTTGGCGGAGAATTCCACATCAGCTCGAAGGACCTTGTACCACGACCAAGCGGATGGCAAGATAAGAGGGCGTGACGTGACTCACTGGCGATGTACTGAGCTGTTGCAAGTGAATCTAACCGAGCGTAGTGCAGGCAGTACCGCAAAGGCTGGTCATCCGGTCCTGGGAAAAGATCAATGACTCTAATATACGAGTCATTGGGGAATGCCTCGTAACGGAAAGGAGCGTCCTCGTCCTGGGGCTTCCCATTCTTCTCCCAGGTGCAACCCGGGCAGCCGGCAAGAGTAAAGTAATGAACTAAATTGCCAGTAACGGGGTCAACAACTGCATCGCCACGAACCCTGTAAGGGAGCAGGACATGATGCTCATCGTCACATCGCTTGTTCTCTGAATGGCACCTCTCACAGATGTCGAAATCGCCACCGCCGCAGAGCGAGCAGTGGTAGAATACCTGTTCCAAAAGAATGGAATCACCACAAGTGTCGCAGACTTTAGACATTTGTAGGGACACAGGGGTGATTGGTCGCTGAAAGCAGTGCTGTCAAAGACAGCAGAAAGAGGCATGGAGTTGAAAGACTTGGAAATGCACTGTCGGTCAACATTTTGTGCTCCGCCGAAATGTCCGGCGTAGCATTTGAACAATCTTGCGCAGCCCCCTATTTCCCAGTACAGCGACAGAGCATTGATCCTGTAACCTCACTAGCAGAGAATTGAAAGATCGGGCATTGCGTTTTGATTCTGTGACCGACACGGTGTGTCTGCATCACGCACCTTCGTCACGGACTCCCAATCAATCAACTCGGGGATGCCTCCACATTTCATGTACATCGTTCCCCATTCTTAACGAGGAGACACTGGCCCAGACAACAGAGCGACGAGAAATGCGAAAGCAGGATGTTATTCACTGCGTTTTATAGCTTGTTCTAACTTGTTCTAACTTGTCTGCGGGGCTATCGTCACCCCAAAACCCCTACACGGTGATCGTGGGCCTCCAAGGGCCAATTCCTACCATGCTATTTTAGCTAGAATACCGCTCGGGTATTTTCTCACGACCATCTTCCTCAACTCGTCCAAGCTCAGAAGTCCAATGCCAAATGTCATGGGAATGAACCAGTGTTCGACAGGGACCTTCTCGCATCCAAGGTAGTCGATGCCAGGCACAAGAGTGAATATCAATGCGATGACGAGCGCAAAGAGAATGGCCGGGAACAGCAACAAATTCTGTGTCTTGTGGTTGAAAATGGGTGGATGCGAGAAGATGGAAAGATGGCGAGTTCGGAGAGCCATGACGTTGAACCACTGCATCACCACGAGCGTGACGAAGTAGATCGCGCTGGCCACAGTCAGGTGGTACGATACGTCGTCCTCGGTCTGTCCTGGTGGGATAGGAATATTGCCAAAGGAGAACCACAGCGTGCCGAACGAGAGGCCTTGGCGTTGCAGGTACCAAAAGCTCATTGCGAATGAGCAGGTCGTCTCCAGGATACCAACTAAGCCATATGCTTGGAGCAACAAACGCCAGTCGACGAGACGGTCTTTGTGGATGTCTCGTGGAGGGCGCAGCATGACATTGGCTTCAGGCTTTTCGTACGCTAGCATTGTAGCAGCGACACAGTCGGTAAAACAGCAGATGATGATCATGAGAAAGCTGGAGAGGACCTGGGGGAGACCAAAGATGACGCTCGTCATGACCGGCCAGAACTCGGAGAACGAACCAGCAGGCAGAAGGTATGCAATGGTCTTCTTCAAGTTGTCGAAAACAACGCGTCCATACAAGACTGCCTCAGGGATCGCAGAGAACGAACCCAAGAGTACCATGTCGGATGCTTCGATTGCGATATCAGAGCCAGAAGCCGGCGAGATGCCAATATCTGCTTGTTTGAGACTGGGTGCGTCGTTAACACCATCGCCGGTCATGGCCACGACAAAGGCTTGAGACTGGAACTCCCTGACGATGCGCAGCTTTTGATCCGGTGTGGTGCGTGAAAAGACAACCTCGCTATACTGAGTCGTGAGGGCGCTCCATTGGTGCGGTAGGAGTGTCATCAGGTCGGGACCCGTCAAAACAATAGCTTTGTTCTCCGAAGGGAGCCGATTTGACTTCTTCTGGCGTTTCTTCTCGACCACGTCTGAGGGAGGGAAACGAGGAAGGTTATCAACCGTGTGAATTTCGCTGTTGGCAACCGTGATAATACCACACGAACGGGCAATAGCTTGGGCGGTCAGCTTGAAGTCGCCAGTTACCATCATCGTGCGGATCCCTGCGCGACGAAGGGTCTGGATAACACTCGGCACCTCGTCTCTGGGAGGATCAACAATTCCAACCAGTGATATCAGAGTGAGTCCAGCTCCCGCGTGCCGTAGGGCTTCAGCCTCGAATGTATTGTCGTTGGGCGCCGATTGCACCATACTCGCAGGAAGAGGTTTGCGGGCCAGGAGAAGGACTCGTTTACCCTGGCTGGACCATGCATCCTTGATAGCTTCTACGGAAGAACGAACACCGTCGTCAAGAGTGTAGACCTCGCCATCTTCTCCGACGTATTTCGTGCATCTCGGAAGAAGAATATCTGGAGCACCTTTGATCATCAATAGCAGGTCGTTCTCACTGTTGAAAGAATTCGCCTCCAAGGCACTCATGGTCGCTGAAACCGCCGCTGCGTTCTCAGGAGAGACGACTCTCAACGCAAATTTGTTCTTGGAGTTGAATGCCAGGTCGAATCTCTTGCGCCACATGTTGCGAGACTGCGTGACAGGGCCTAAATTTTCCGAGAGTCGCAAGATAGCCTGGTCAGTTGCATCTGCGAGGATTTTTCTCTGGGCGAGGGGTAGATGAATCGTGGTCGGATCAAACTCTCCTGCATTGCATACCGCTGACAGCACACGTACTTGCTGTAGTGCCACTTTCTTCGACTTGCTATTGGTACCTTCCGTTGCCATTTCTCGAGATGCCTCTTCCGCGGTCATGGCACTGAAACCGATCAGGCAATCTGTTACCGCCATTTGGTTTTTCGTCAACGTTCCGGTTTTGTCGGACAGGAGAACGGAGACAGAGCCGAGAGTCTCGACAGTCTTCAACGACTTGCAGAGAATGTTATTCTTCTTCATGATATTGGCCGTGATAGTGAGCGATGCTGTGAGAGCAATCGGCAAGCCTTCGGGAACAAAAGCAATTGCCACACTGACGAGGTCAACAATGAGCGTGGGCACATTGATGTAGCTGTGGTGTGCTTGTCGGATATAACCTCCCCAAACTGCAACGACGATGATGTTCATGAAGACCATTAGACCGACAATGATGAAGACGAAGCGCAGAACCTCTTTCTGGAGATTGGTTCTGCCGATCGAGGGCTGGCTTGTTAATTTGGCAATATGGCCAAAGACGGTGTCATCGCCAGTAGACACCACAATGCCAACACCACTACCAGAGGTGCAGTGAGTACCTTGCATGCCGATACATCTTGTCTCAAGATAGTTGGGCTCATGGGACTCGGTGACAGCAGCCAAAGGAAGCGATTCTCCAGTCAAGATGCTCCTGTCAAACTTGGCGTCCGTCGAGACATCAATAAATCGGATATCGGCAGGCAGTTTGTCGCCCGCTTTGAAATGGAGGATGTCGCCAGGTACGACTTCGGGGGCTTGAATTGTTTGCTTGCTTCCATCGCGTAGAACACGGCAGGCTTCGGGCAACATGCCAGTGATACTGTTCATGACCCTGGAAGACGAGAAGTCTTGCCAGGCGTTGAACGCAGCCTGAATGAAAAAGACAGCGGCAAGAACAATGCCCAGAGCAAGATTGGCAACCGCTGGAGGTTGACCCAAGGGTTTCCAAGACACAAAGACGAGGATGCTGCCGCCCAGCAAAATGGAGCCAAAGCCTCCAAAGAAATAACCGAACAACTTCTGAGCCAGCCTGGACGGTGGCGGGGAGGGCACATTGCGGCCGAATTCTGCAATCTTCTCTTTCACGGCGGTGGCTGAAAGGCCGTATTCTGTTGAAGTACTTAATCGCATACAGATCTCTTTGGGGGTGAGAAGATGCCAATCAAAGCCTCCAACATCTGAGATCCAGTTGTTAGCATGTGTGATGTAGTGAAGGATACCAGGAGTAATTCACCGATCGCCGCCTTCTCGCGAGCGTTCTTTGCACTTTCAATGGCCTTGACGTTCGTGATATCATAGCTGAGAGTTCGGTATTGGACTGGCAGGATGACTGATGGGTCGACAAAGCGTTGTCCGCTCCGAACACTGGAAAGTGAATGCACAGAGTAGGTAGAGCCTCGCCTCTTCAACGGGTGGCCAATATCGACAGCGGCAGATGGGCCACCATTCTCCTCATCATCGTCGATGTATCGGATATGGCGTCTCGCTGCGAGAGTAGGGGTAAGCTCTCCGTCATTGCCAGCAGAGGAGGTAACAGCCACGGGGTTCTTTTCGGAACTACCGCCAATATTGTCTTGGGGGGCCATATTGACAAGATTCAGACACGGAGTTCTGTCGCAGGAGATGCGAACGTAAAGAGGGGGGAGAGGGGGGGGGGAAGAATACCAAAGGCAAGAGGGAGAGGGTAGAAAGCGACGTGGGTGGGAGGGAACACCTCCTCTGGCGTACCCTTGATATATGAGTTGGCATCGTTGCCGGCAGGATATGCATAGCTTCTACCCTCCTAAAAGACCCATGCAGATGGCATGGTGACTGCGCGACTTTGGCGAGGTCAACAAGGGATGTGGAATGGTCAACCTACCTACATAATACCCAGCTCGCCAGCTCGCCAGGAACGATAAAGCTAGCAAGCGGGCACGGACCACACATTCAAAGCTAAAGACCAGGGGGAAAATGGAGAAACCCCCAACGGGATCTGGGTTAATAACAAGTAGATGCATGAACCAGGACAAAATGCCTCAAAGTTAACGAGAAATGGTAAGTGGAAGGCAGGAATGATGTGGTGGGATGGTGGAGTGCAATAGAGGAAGTTGGAAGCAAGGGATCAGTTCCTGAGGGACATTGCCCTAAGCTGCCTAGATGCCACCGATGCCTCTGTTCCGTCTTGCCGACAGAGTACTGCACATGCTCGCATCTATCCAATCTGACAGTCAGAGCCACGGAAACTCGGCTTTGCGAAAGACCTATATTCGGCAATGAAAAAGCTCTCAGGACGGCCTAGCGTGTAGGCCGCGGCTATGCTCCGTGCGACGCGAGTCATTGGTTTCAGGCCTGTTCAACTCCCACGCTCATCTCCATACTCGGTACCTCGTACGCTGTAACAAATACACATCAATAGTGGTTTGTGGATGCGATTTTGGAAAGCACGGACCAGTTCCAGGATCAGGCCTTGGGAAGAATGGGAAAAACTGGGGATTTGGTGGCCAGGAGATGGTCGAGCTGCGAACGTTCATACGGCGCCTGTGCGAGGCAGGATTCTACAATACGAGTATGCCTTCCCTTCTACTCCTCCTTGTCCTCTCGCTCGGGCCACTGACCGCATGCAATATCCTGTTCCTACACTTTTACCCGTGGTTTCTCGGGAGATCCACAGGGTGATGACTTCTGTCTTTCGCGTTTGCCGAATGTGTCATGCCCACAAAATTGCTGATGTCAAAGAGCAATGTGGGAAGGAGAAAGAAGAGGTAGAGTGCAGTATGAGGCATTTTCTGGATTGGTACCACTGCCAACCTACACGTGGGTAAGGAGCCCTGAGCTGGCTACGGAGCAGACCTGACTCCAATCCCAGGTTGTCTTTGCCTACCTGTAACTGTAAAGGGAGGTGTGGGATGGCACCTATTAGCCAACTTCCACAGTCTTTTTCTGCTGTCATTGTTTTCCCAAAACTTCTCAGAATGATGTTGCGTGATATGGGGCTGGACGCAAGGAAGATCTCTCTAACAAGGCGCAGTGTGTTCCCAACCTTGGATTAGGGTATATCAACCAAGTTCTAAGCCCTTTTTTGACGCGAACGGCAACCCATTACTGCTGATCGAGCTCAGCGTGGAGAGCATGGTTGCAGAAACCGACCCGACACGACGAATCTGGTGCTCAAGCTCGTCAACTCATATCAGTGGCCAATGCCCGGGGAATATATCAGCCATTCGTGCACCTACTTGTATGCCTTTTTTCCGGGTCGACGCGCCCTTTTAGGACGAGACTCTCCAAAGGTTGATTGACATGCCATTCCCTTACGACGTGCCCAAGGACCGTTGACAGACCGAGTCGAGTTAGCTATCAATGCTTAGGTACCTTTATGGAATTGTTATTTCCTCCACGACAAACTAGTGAGCTCTTATATGTACAATTAAAATGGCCTCTGTCAGGGGTCTTTGGGGTGTTGAACTGTTGGACACCTCAAACGCAGTTGCCTGTGTCGTGGGAGAACTCAGGATCCATTTGTAAGAAGTCCAGACCCCATCATTGTCGACTTAGTTGGATGTCGGACTCTGTCTCGCTTCGTCCTGCATCACTAGGTCTTGACCTCTCCGCGGGAAATCCTTTCGTTGAATGCCTCAAACGATCACGCTGCCCGCAAAGCACAGTTGGCGCTTCCATTGCGCTGTCTAGAAACAGGCGGACTTGGCCCTGTCAAAGAGACGCCCGAGATACCATCCCACCTCGTGAATGTGCTCCTGGGGGGAAAAGACCTTTCAGCCAAAGGCGACATGGCGTTATGGAGCTGTCTGTCCTCATATCACAGATGCTCACCTCGGTTCTGGACCGTACACAGAAGCACCACAATATCTGACCAAGCTGGATTTGGCCTCATGAAGATATTACGGGCATCACGTGCTCTTGGCCGTCTGTACTCCGTAGACCGAATCGAGAAATAAGAGGCGCCGAACAATCTGCCAAGAGTGGCGCAGAAGTTGCAGTGTGGCTGAAAAGGCTTTACTGGCTCGCTGGGTAGTGCTCATTATGTCCCGCGGCGGACATTGGCCAGTCTGGCTTTGCACGGAGAACATAGGTTCAAATCAAAGGATCTGGGGGCCGTGAGCCTCTAACACCATCTGGTCAAACGTGTGGTGCTCTAATCGAAATACTAGAAAGCTGATCACGGCTGGCAATTGCCTGCCTAGGCAAGCCGTTCTTTCGAAGACGCAGAAAAGGATGTGCGTAAGCTGCAGCCCGCCGTGTATCTGCCGTCAGATGTTAACTTCAGAGCAATAGGCAGAAGAACAAGACTTGCCAAACTCCCTCTAGCCTCCGCTGGGTCCCTCGGTGCCGAGCTCGAAACGTTGGCCGCCGTATTACATCGTATGCCGAACAGTAATCTGTCATCTCTAGACACCGAGACAACGGATGGTCAACTGCCGCTACCTCGAAGCCTCTTGTCCCTCGATTGTGGATATGTCATCTGGGAGACCCGTGGGGCGTGAGAATAAGGTATGCGGGGACGGGGGATGAACAGCTATATGATGTCTGATCTCCCTCCTCGTCTACTTGTAAAAGGCACGTCCAGTTCTCCTTTTCTTGATCGGCGAGCGATAGGGGCGAAATTGCCACATATTGCTCCTGGAAGGCATCGAGTATTCCAATCTAGATCATTCTGTCAGCATGGTACGATGTCCTCCTCACCTACCTTGATCTTTTGCCATGGCGCTTGGCACACTCCTGAATATTGGGACACGGTCAAGAGCGAACTGCAAAACAAGGGATACAAATGCGTAGCTCCAATGATCATCTACAACGGCGAAGGAAAGCCCGTCCAATCAATGACAGTCGTTGTGGAGGCCTTGCAAGAGGTCATTGCCGACGAAACTGGTCTTGGCAACGATGTAGTCTTGGTCAATCACTCCATGGGCGGTATCGCTGGTTGCAGTGCTGTGAAAGGCTTCACGAGAAAAGACCCATCAAAACGCAAAACCGAGAAGTCAGGGCACGTTTCGGGCCTGGTTCAGCTCACCGCATGGACGCCACTCGAACATGAAACTTCTCTGGCCGACATTGGAGAGGACTTTGCGCGCAGAAACCCGGGGGTGACGATTCCTCGAATGAAAATGACGAACAATGATGAAGGCTGGACCGTGTTGCAAGGCAACCCTGCAGAGCATTTCTACAACGACATGCCTCCGGAAGATGCCAAAAAATGGGTTTCCAAGCTCATCAAGTTCTCTGCTGCAATGCGACCTGCCCGGGATTCAGTCTATGCCGGTTGGCGAGATGTGCCTGTGTGGTATCTAGTATGCACCATGGATATGGCAATCAGGAAAGAGCTGCAAGAGGATATGGTACAGAGGCTTCGAGAATTGGGTGCAAATATCACGACAAGGGAGTGCGAGGCCGGTCATTCGCCCATGCTGAGTAAGCCTGGGGAGACCGTCGCGTTCATCGAGGATGCCGTGAGAGCCTTTGGTGCGTGAGAGAGGTGTTGAATTGCGACTGCCCTGAGAGATCGAGTCCAAGCCCCGTGGCTACCCATGGCAAGGCGTGTCCGTGGATGGTGTAGACGTTCGATCCAGCGGAAAGACTATATACTCCATGTCAGAAGGGGGGTGCAGACTCCCAGGAGGATCGTGATCTTTGGGAGCAGACGTAGAGTCAGGAAGAGGAAAATTGTCTGATGGGCTTCCGGAATTAGTAGCCGAGATTGAGGGTTTTGCATGTGCAAGCTTCACAGAGGAGAATGAGGTTTTCAGCTCTGTGTATATTGAGTTCCTCGGTCGTAAAGAGGCGAAGCCCAAAGTTCTTCGTTCGCATAATGTAAGAGACAGCCTTGTGAACTCGGGTTCGGCGGGCCGTTCAGTTCAAGGCGGAATGTGAACGATGTTGTCAACAACCGAAACAATTTCGGGTCTTGGCTAGTATCACCGTTCCGACAGGTCAGCTGAACCCCTGCCCAGCTGAAAGCGCAGAGCCACTGCGATTTGAGTGCTGCGAATACGGATAGATTGAACAAAAGTTCAGTCCGCCTGGGCCCCATACGGGAAGCTTCTCATCGACATATTGGCCATGCAAGCATTGTAGGAATGTCTGACACGTGGCTGGCGTGTGGTTTCTCTCTCTTGGAACGTGCAAAACACGGTCGGCCAGAGTCACTATGCTTTGCCATGTGAACCGACCTGATGGAACAGTAGCCGGCAGCGTGCAAGGTCAGCAATCGTGCCTGGGATCTGCAGTAGGCTGATCCACAAGCTCATTGACGACAATCGTATTGGAAAACAAAAGAGATATGCACAAAGCGGCCACAACAAGGCGGCTGGGTTGCATTTTGGACTGACATGTCGGCAGCAGACCTGGTGATCCTCTCGACCGTCTTTTTGAAATCATACCAGCTGGGCCAGTCCCTGCATGGTGTGGGATGACCCAAGTACCACCCGCCATCAGCGCCCAGCACTTTCGGGGCGATCGAAACTTGGCGCAGGCAGCGGAGGCTATAAGGTTTCTTGCTCAGAGCAGGCTCACTACACGCTGGTGCTAGCAGCTTGACGGGCGGACCAAGGAAAGGGAGCAGGATTAGGGGGGAAGATGCAGCGACACGCAAGGTATTGTTATCGTCCCTTTGTCGCCTGACCGCCTGATTGTGCATGAAAGTCGGGATTTGAATACATGTCCGTGCGCTTATGAGCAGCGGTGGAATGGAAAATATATTTGTCGGAAGTGCGGTGTGGAGGGATCCTTGAGGGTGTCGCGGTTGACACAAAGAAGTAACAGAGAACGATGACTCTTACAATACATATGTAAGGAGTACGAGGTAGAGAGCTAGATGCTCGGATTTCTGGATGCGGATGAATGGCAGGCAGCAACAAGTGGTTGATTCTGGAGAGGCCACCAAAGGCACAGATAAGGGAAGCCCGCTGTACGAGCCCCCCTTCAATGGTCTAAGGGGCCAGTCTGGGGCGCATGGGCCGTTTCGCGGGCGCGCTTCAGGCAGGTGAGGCTGGTGAGGTTGCTAGGTTGCTGGTTGCTAGGTTGCTAGGGCTGCTAGGCTCCTAGGCCACTAGGCTGCTACGTAGGCTAGCTGGTTGCTGAGCGGTAGTTGCCAGGCGTGCTCTGCTGCACTTGTTTATGTTAGCCTGGGCCCCCCATTAACCCCCAAGCACCCACCAGGCGTGCGTAACTCTGTAACAACAAAGGTGTGCGTTCGTCCACCTTGCATCTCTCTTTAACGCGCAATGCTCCCCTGAGACAAAGCTCATTCCTCTCCCGCTCTCTTGATATCCTTCTTGTCCTACAATCTCCCATCTGAAAACCGGCATCGCCAATCATCTAACAGAGACTCTTTTGGCCAGGAGTTGACGGCCGAAGCCCACTCACACAACACCCCGTCCAATCCATCCGTGGCAGTACCGTGCGGTGCAGTGCGTGCAGTGCAGTGCAGTGCGTGGAGGCCCGCGCCAGTGTCTTAGCCACATCCACACTAAACTCACCCCGAAAAGGTACTTCCCTGACAATCATCTCTCAACCTCTTTAAACATCCGTCTCCGTCCTACACTTCCCTCTTTCCCCCATCCTTGCGCCAGCAACCTTATCCATCATCTCTGTAGACGACTGCTGAACCGCCAGCTTTTCCTTGACACCCTCATTTCGGCTGTCCTTTAGTCATCTTATCTGACTCCGTCCGCAGCAGCCGTCATGGCTGAAATCCGTCGCAAGCTCGTCATCGTTGGTGATGGTGCCTGCGGGAAAACCTGTTTGTTGATGTATGATAATCACCTCCGAATCCATTCATCTCAATTGGCTTACTGACAGTTTCATTTTGCAGCGTCTTTTCCAAGGGCACATTCCCTGAGGTGCGCAACCCAACGTGATCCAATCCGATTCTCCTCTGGTTCATCCATTCGATACCTACCAAGACCCCCCTATCGAGACAAGGATGAGAGGAGCTGGAGTTGTGCAGACACAACTAACATGTGAACACAACAGGTCTACGTTCCCACTGTCTTTGAAAACTATGTTGCCGATGTCGAGGTCGATGGAAAACACGTCGAATTAGCCCTGTGGGATACGGCTGGCCAAGAAGACTACGATCGTCTTCGACCTCTATCCTACCCGGATTCTCATGTTATCCTCATCTGCTTCGCCATCGATTCCCCTGACTCACTCGACAACGTTCAAGAAAAGGTATCATCTCATGCTCTGGAACATTCTGCTACATCAGAGCTGACGCAATGATCAATAGTGGATTTCCGAGGTACTTCACTTCTGCCAAGGCCTTCCTATCATCCTCGTTGGGTGCAAATGCGATCTGCGACATGACCCCAAGACCATTGAAGAGTTGGCAAAGACATCCCAGAAGCCCGTCACTCCAGAACAGGTGCGTCCCTCGCCATCCGAGCTCTATCAACACCCGATTGCCGTGAGGACTAACTTGGGTTGATTTAGGGTGAAGAGGTACGCAAGAAGATCGGTGCCTACAAGTACCTTGAATGCTCGGCCAAGACCAACCAGGGTGTCCGTGAAGTCTTCGAGTCTGCCACCCGTGCCGCCCTGTTGACACGCAAGAGTGGAAAGAGCAAGAAATGCTTGATCTTGTAGATCAAGCACGCCCTTTTTCTCGATGCAATGATACGGCCCGCGTAAATCCCCGACCATTATACCAGGATATCGCCAGAGGGATCCTCAGATATCAAATCAAGAACTGCAATTTTCTTGCTCCGGCTTCACCAAGGATCTGGGTTGGCGGCTTGAGTGTGCTGCTCTTCGGGCACTGATACATTAGTTTTGTTTCCTTACCGAGCGAAGGATGGATGGGTTGATGATTGAGGCAATACAAAGAATTGCACAGAGGCCAGAGATGGATCAAGTTCGGATGGTACTGGCAGCATGACGGCGTTCCTACAGTCGAGACATGTCGAGTCATCATCGAAATAGGCAATCCATTCACGGCGTTTCGTCCTCAGGCTTCGGGCTTTTTCACAGTCTAATCTAGCACTTCAATTGCCCCATTCAGGTTGTACTAGAAATTTCTCGAGCAAAGCAATCAAATAATGTCCAGCCACGTCTTTTCCAACTCAACTTTCCACCAGTATTGGTGGCGGAGAGGTTGGAAGGCCGTCTTCGTAATTCCAACTGGCTCCACACGTTATCTATGAATTTTCGAGCCGTCTGAACTGCCTGAGCCGGCAAGTATGGTCTTTCGAACTGACGATGGCAGATCAGGCAGCCCTAGCAACCAGACCTAGCGGTCATTTGTCGAATTACGCGTGAGGGACGTTTATTGCTGGATCTCCATCCTCAGTTTAATGTAAATCATCGGAATACATGTGAATATCCAGCAACAAACGACTCACTGTTGCAGCACGTGCCTCTTCAACTTGCAAAACAAGGTTAACAAGGCTTGCAAGGCCAACATCACGTGCAAGCTTCAGCCTCGCCATGCCATGACGTAGGAGTCGCCGCTGATAGGCTTAAGTCTTGGTCCTCGCGATACTGCGAGGACTCGCCCATGTTCGGGTGTGTTGTGGAAAGGGTTCAGAATATCTCTTGATATTCACCATGGCCAGCTAATATACATTTTTCTCTTTGACAATTGGAAATGGTGCTCCTTGTAGCACATCATAGCAGACGCTGCTCCTGCTCGTAATGTCCGCTCGTGCCGTCGTCCCTGCTCACTTATCCTACCTCGCAATATACAATCCATCTCTCGGTCCTACCGATGAGACCTTACGCGACCAGATCGTGTTTTACTACTCCCACAAGTTTGAAGTGGACCAAGAGGAGCAGGCAAAAGGAAAATATGCTGCCAATGGAAAACGCCATGCTGCATCTGAACCGGACAGACAGCCAAAAGGAAAACAGAAAGAGGAAGAGGAGGCAGAAGAGAATGAGAGATTACGGCAGGTCGGGCTGGCACAAGGTATGGTGAGCTTTGTAAAGTAGGTGGGCAGCGGAGACTGCATCACGGCCTCCATCCTCCTTTCCGTTCTTGGGCTCTCAGAGTCCATGCCTGCCCGATAGCCATGATGATCTGACATCTGATCGACATCTTAGGAATTTCTCGAATGGCGTTCCTCTCGAGTCCATCGAAACGGGAAAATCTCGAATTGTCCTCAAAGAGATCGAGCCTCAGTGGTGGATTCTCGCTGCCATCGACCTGACACAATTGCCTTCTGTCACAAGAATCCCCTCCGGACAAAAGCATTTTGCAAAATCAGCAACAAATACCGGCCTAGGTGATACTGCGTTTAAGGGGGATATGGAATACTCGTCGCGAGAGGTTGCACCAGCACCTTTATTGCTCGCACAACTTATGCATGGATATCGTGGATTCTTGCTTCACCATGCGACGTCCTTGTCTGAGCTGTGGAAAAAGCATGATAACGATCGAGATCTGTTTTGCAGCCTTTTGCACAGGTACTGGACACGATTCATCTTAAATTGGGATGTCCTTTTGCACGGCCATCCTGTGACAGACATTTACGACGCTGTCAAACTCGCTGGTGGCGGAGAGCTCGGTGTTGGCGTTGGCGAAGAAGAATGGGGAAGTGGCGAGAGGGAAGTGCTAGAAGGATTTGCGAGCCGCACCGAGGGGCTCATCGATCTCATTGTTGGGAGATACGGGGATGCTCCTCCGGAGCGCATTGGCGAAGAGAAAACAAGAGAGATAAATGCAGCGCATCCTCCTCGAGAATCGCAGCCTTGGTTGGGTAATGGCGAAGATTCGAGGGCTGAGGATGGAGTCATATTTTCTGGTGTTGGTGGCATCTCAAGGCCTTCCCTTATTACAATGTCCCAGTGGATGGAATCTATTTACATGCACGGTGATGCAGCTTATGGAGTGGCTGAAAATCCTGCATCTCGCCCAAAGCATCGCAGAAAAAGACGCAAGGTGGATAAAGGCAGACCGCAAGAAGCAACCTCTGACCAAACGAAACAGCAAGCACAAGCGGTACATCCCAGAGTCAAGCCATCTCTAGGCAAGCCGCAGGGTTTACGCCGCAAGGCGATCGAGAACAATGCAACACCGCCAGGCATTCCGGCACCTCTTGTTACCGCCGTAGAGCGATCTTTGGACAACGCAATCGCCAAAGTAGATTCAAAGTCACCCAGCGCAACCGACGACTGCCGGAGTGAAACAGACATCGAGTCGGGCCCCGAAGCCTCGGAACAGCCCCCCATGTTCAACACGGAGAAGATGATGAAGTATCTCAGCCTTGGATATGGCACCAGCTGGACACTTAATCCCAAAGGCTTCGGCGGTGACAAAACGTCTAAAGTCCCAGACGAAAAAGATCTGAATTCGAGTACGCACACAAGTCAAGCCACAGAATCTGCGGACGAACAGTTGCAGGAACTTGATCCGACTCCAGATGTCAGTGACGAAGAAGAAACACCATTCGTTCAGCGGCTGGAGGAGTCCATTGGCAAGTTCTTGATTGGCCTCTCTGGTGATCTCGAAAATACAGAATTTGAGGACGAATCCAATGACGAGAGAGCCAGTATTGGTCCAACAGAGTCAAGATTACCATCACAGCGGCCGTCAAGCCGTATTTTCCTCCGCACCCTAGTTGTTGAGATGTCCACGTCCAGATTTTCGCATCTAGACGCTGAAGAACATCCGCAGTCGAGCGGGAAGGATGTCGATATCGTGTCAGGACAGGGTAAAACAAGTACGTCGGCATCCGCGGACGGCGCCCACCCAATTGTCACCCACGAAAAGATTCAAGTTGCGGTCTACGTTCACCAGCCATTCATTTTCGTGTTCTTGTTCCGGTTGCACACACCACACCTTGCGATGCCTGGCTTTTACCGAGCCATACATCATATCCTAGGCCCACTGCAAAAGAGCCTCTTGAAAAGCACGGATCCGGAACGCTGGAGAGAGCGAATGAGAGCGTCATTGGGCATGGATTCAGGTTCAGGACTCGAAGATGGGGACAATCCACAATCCCTGCCCGACAAAAAGGATGTCACTGAGATATATGATCTTCTTTATGATCCCCAGAAATCTACGCTTCAAACCTCAATCCCAAACATACCGCTTCCGGGGAGTCTCGCTGCTGAAGGGCTGCATCGGACCCAACAGAGTCTGCGCCCGATCACAGTTTCGGGCTCGTGGTACACCCTTGGGATACCTATAGGATCATCATCAACAGAGGGCGGCAAAAACTCTTCAGGTCTGCCGAGAATAATCAAGAGTGACTGGACCCGCATTGAGGCTCTGAATGTCTACACTCACATTCTCAATACATGGGCTTCAACTCGTGACAGGAATGCTGGCATCACCAATGCTCGACCAAATGGTGAGGAATTAGAAAGAACAATCAAAACGGCAAGAGGCTGGTGGATTGTGTGGATGAAAGTCTTGCCTTCGAAGCAACACGCCGACGGGAGCGGTGATGTTCCAAGGCTGTCGACGAATCAAGCCACAGGTGGTGACCTTTTCGAATTCTGCGAGAGTGGATTGCAACGAACCAAGGATCTTGCCAAAGAAGCAATTCTCGTCAGAAGATCTCCCCATGAACGCACATCGACAAGCAGAGACACGTCCCGGTCCAGGTCAGAGGCCGGAAGTTCTACCTCAGCTGGGAAATGGCTCCTTCGTGACCAACCCCGGACTCGAGAAGTCAGCGGCGGCGGGCGCGGCATGTCTGGAGCTGTTGGGATGGCAGGAGCCACCAATGCAAAGGGGGTCACCGAAGGCGTGGGAGTTGACGCTAGAAAGTGGGTTGAGGCGTTGATTCGATTGAGTTTTTGAGGCGTTATCGATAGTGCAGGGATCTATACATGGACTCAGCATGCACGAGGCTTGACTTGGTCGAGGTGAGAATACTGGGTAGTGTCTTGCTTTCTCTGTCCAAGCGAGGTGATTGCGCATAAAGTCGGCAAAGATGAATAGCATAATGTCTAACCGACGGTGCTCAAGTGGGTACCCATTGAGGAGGCGGGGAAGTGTTCAACAACGACAAAGCTGTGGCCGGTCTTTCACTATCCAAGCTATCTTTCGGAGCCCGAAGACTCTTCCCAGGAGAGAAAACGAAAAGAAAGAAGGAAGGTGTCCAACTCAGCCGCATTGAAGATCATACCCATTCGAAGGTGCTAAATCCACCCAGACTCGTCAGACATTGCAATGTCTCTTCCAAACTGCAGACACCCAGGGATAGCAGTCGGCTAGTTCGGTGAAGGTTTGGACAGTGGCATGCAGGGAGTTCGTCCCACGATACCAGGAACAGCTTAGACGCCATGAGGAACCCGGGTTGGACAAATACCCAGTAGAGGCCAACAGAGGCGACCCTTGTGGCTGGAGGCTCCTGATGCGAGACACTTTGGGCGGGCCAAACAGTTCATCCAGTGCGTTTCCCCGGTGGAGTTGTTTTTCCACCATGCCAATTCAAACCCTCCACAATTGCAAGCGGCATCTCCTACCTGGACTGTTACAAAACTTGGCTATGCTGACGATAAGTCCCGAACTGCAGTCTGTGAATGGTGGATTGACTGTTTTCCATTCCTCATCACGATCCGCCGTCTGGCCAGACAGGACCTCCCTTTGATGATAACCCTCTAGGTTCGACCGACTTTTTTTTTTCTCTCTTCGATCACTATGACCTTGCTTTACTTCCCATGCCTCAGCACCGAACTCAGCCTCAGGCTCGGCCGCTCCGACCCGCTTTAGGGGGAGCAGCCGCGCTGCCAGGGTCTGTTCCACTAGATCCCTCAATTGCCATAGACGAGAACACAGGCATTCGCGACGCCTCTGCTCCAAACCCCCAGCGCTCAGCCAAGAAAAATGCAACTATTGCTTGCCAGGCCTGCAAAATCTCGAAACGAAAGGTAAGCCGTACGATGTCTGCCAGCTATCCGCGGGATTCGAGGTTCCTCAGCTCCCAATCGACCAGACCTGATCTTGTCATTAGTGTGATCAGCACCAGCCCTGCTCCAATTGTCAAGCGAGTAACAAGACATGCATCTACGACCCATCACAGGATGGACGAAGGAAGGAGAGCCGCAAGAGGAGGCTCAACGAACTCGAACTCCGAAGTCATGCTCTCGACAGGATCCTGATCAGTCTAAAACACTCCTCGAGCCCAGAGGCCCGGCAGTTGCTCGAACTTATCAAGCAGGATGCCCCTCTCGAAGAGATCATTCTCTTTCTTGACACCCATCCTGGTCCAGCGGCAAATGAGACTCGCGCGGCTCTATCCGCCAGTCCTCCTCCAGAGGGTGACGGGATACGTCGCATGCTTGCAATAAGTGAGCTGACCGACAATCCGACTTTCAGGGTCCCTGCCGCTCCGTGGACCACAGTTACGAAAGATGACCTCCTCGTCTCTCACCTAGTCTCCGCGTACATCAATTGGTATCATTTCTACTACCACAACTTCGACGAGAAGTTGTTTCTTGCCGCCATGGCTAAGGGGAATCTGGACTCTTCCTATTGTTCACCTTTCTTGGTCAATGCAGTTCTTGGGATGGGATGCGTGAGTATTTTGTCAACCCGACGCGTGCGGGGCCACATGTGTTGATTGCGATGCCAGTTTTTTTCAGATCATCCTTTAGCCTTTGCGACGCCAGGGGAAGTGGGCTCACGAGGCCTCCATTTCTACAATGAGGCTCACCGGCTTTGGACACTCGAAGCCGCTAAGCCGACCCTAACCAATATTCAGGGCTTCACTATTATGATAATGACGTGAGTCGGGAACATAGCAGTTTGGGCGAGACGTGTGCTGATACCCAGGATTAGGGCGGCTTTCACTGGCAAAGACAGGGTGAGCTTCTCGTCCCTGAAACAGCTCGAGGTGATGATGCCTCAGCTTCTTCGTCGGCATCCGAAATCAGGGAAGAGTCAACCGATCTCTGAGGATTTTGAACGATCCCTGAAGATTGTGGAGTGGGCGGCGCACATATATTCAACGTGAGCATCAACCACGGTTGGTCGAGTCTAGGCGTTCTGGTTGACTTGACCACCAGTGGCTTTGGCACAGGGTTCCTGATCGCACCGACGAGTCCCAAGCCATCTCTTGAAGCGCCATATGCTTCCAAGGTATGGCTCAACCATCTCACACCGTGGTCACCTTATCCTATGGCGGGGGATCCCGTTCAGCTGCCACTTCAGGCTCTTTACCACTACATGTGCGAGCTGTATGTATTCGCTGGCGATATCCAGTCTCTGGTATTTGCCGACTTTTCCACCATGAGCACCATGGAAAAGCTCAACGCGGCTCGGGAGATGGACAGGAAAATGTTGGAATGGTACAGTTCTATACCTCAGCAGTTCCAGGTTGATGACCCCAATTTTGTTTTGGTCCCGACCACGGTTGATCTGGCGTAATACACCTTGTCCCTATGATGTTCGATTAAGGTCGGCTGACTGACATCTGCATTAGATTGAGCTTGCATCATTTCCGCCTGTTAATGTGGAATTGGACGATTCCGCCGCCTCCGAGTGCCTCAAAGCCGAACGCAGAACCCGAACAAAGATCGGCAACAGGCACGAGCCCGGATGCACCAATCCCAGGTCAGGACGAGCTCGACCAGATCGCCCGCGAGGCGAAGGAGATGTGTATGGAGATCGCCTCAGTCACAGTACGGATCATTCGAGCCTTCAATGCTAGCTTTGGCCATCGCTTCTTCACCGTCCTGACGCCGCAATCCGGCATCCTCGCTGCTAGTTTCCTGCTGTCTGGCAATCTCCATTCCGCGGACGAGGAGGAACTGCTGCTGGACATCATGCGGGTCCTGGTGAGATGTTCGCGGCAGCGGCAACTGGTTAAAGGCATCACCCACATGTTACTGAAGACGGCAGAAGACAAGGTCGTCGCTGCCGGGAATGGAGATACGCCTCCTCCTGGCGGCGTCAGCAAGTCTCTGCTGGAGCAGTTGACGGTCATCGTGAAGGACATCGCCTGGGAAGGCCAGGAGCATCTCACCTTCAGCTCCAAATACCCCAATCACATATTGGTAAAGGAGGATCCGGACACCGAGCTGAGCCTGTTGCTCGAAAAGTGGGCGCACATGGGTTTGGACGACGAGGAACACGATGGCGGCGAAGGTTCTGACGACCACAATCAATCGACGGACAGGGGAAGAGAGGAGGCTGCATGAGTAACCACAATCGTCAAGTGGCGATGTGCTGACTTTGACCATTCAAGTCCTTATCACACAGTCTCTCTCTTCCCTAGGGCGCAGCACTCGTCTCCTTGGTCTCATTCAGCACACTTTCAGGATCTGCGATCTCCTGTGCTTTCATCGGCATACCATTTCCCATTGTAATCGTGCTGACGTCGTGCGACCTTATCGGATATCTGTCAATTTGGCGACCTTGCATGATCGTGGAACGTCTTACCACTTGTTGTGGACTTTGCTCGGTTGGATGACCATGATTCGGCAGAGATCCCGATCCTCGTCTGTTTTCGCAGCGTGCGACAGATCGGTCAGACTCTGAATCTGTTCTGGTGTGAATGAGTCCTGCGATCCTCCGTTTTCCTGAGGCATTTCTGCACAGCACCTACAGTATCAAGACTTCCTCAAACACCCTAACTGTCAATAGATAAAGATACACTCCGTATCGCCCAAGAAATACGAGGCCTTCTCGCAGTTCAGACATGTACGGAGTAGTTGGTTCAGCCTGACAGTTATGCGCGGTGGCATTCCTCACGGCGTGCCCGCGACGAGCGACTCTTGGTAAAACGCTCACTCCGATTTTCATGGTCACGCATTCCCCGATACGAACACCGCCAACACTGAAGCATATCTTTTCAACATCAGCAAAGTGGCAGGGAAAATTTGTGGAGAGAAACTTGCCCTACAGTTCCCAGCACCACTTCAGACTTCTTCGCACCACCCAGCGCTGGAACTCTGGCTAGAAGCAGAGTAAACACGCCAACCAAGACTAGTCGAATCTTTTCCCGCACTTCAACACGTAGTGCTATCGTGGCAACTACTGTAAGCATAACTGCTGAGAGTATGGCAATCCCGGTCACAATGTCGTCAAAGTTTGAGCCCGGGAAGAAGTATATAATTTCCTCCTTGCCGTTGATATCGATCAATTCCTTCTAACAATCATCTAATGATTCAGTGTATTTTGTTTTCGTAAGTAGACCTGCACTAGTGCTGACCATAAAGACGTATTTCAGAAAAGAACCCCCCGGCATGGCGCGTGCCAGCCAACTGTCGGCAGAGGTGGTGAGCGAAGTTAGCTCGCCATTCTCAACATCGTGACTGATGGTGGATGGGTTGGCGTCACGGTATCGGTCGCCGAGGATGCTTCTTGTATTGGTTTTGCATCATCCATTCAAGCCTTGAGCCCACTGATATGAGAACGACTCGGAGAACTAAGGTTCGACACTGTGAGGAGATCAGACGGAGGATCTAGGCATGCCGTTTGCCCTGAGACATTTGAGGGATTCGGATCGGGACAGCAACAGCGTCCGCGACTTTGTACAATCGCGACTGGCAATGGTAAGATTGACGCCATCTTGCCGCAGGTTACTGGCGCTTGGTGTCACGACTTTCACGTACATCATGATATCATGGATTCCAGGTCCCAGTCCCAGTGCGGGCCTCGGATTCCCTCTCCGTCTACACGCTGAATACTTCTGAGCGAGCCCATAGCTCCTCCCCCCTTCAGCAAAAGGGCTACAATAATGCTGTTGCTTTACAGTTCCGTCTCCTCTGAGTCCCGGATTTATATACAGCCCAGACTCGGCTGCATGTCCCCCGATACGTTAACGTTCCTTACATCAGTCAGAGTATTCGACGGACATGGCGGAGCCGACCCTGTCTGAGAACCGGTCCCAGTTGAAGGATCTTGTTGCTGTATGTGAATTTATGTTTTCTTGTCTCATCCTGCTCCCCTCTTTCGATTCCGGCACTGGTGGTCCTCTTCCTCACCACCATCAATCAAGCCGGGAGAGAAGAAGATGGTCAGAGCTGCCCCAGCTCGAGACCTAACCAGTACCAGGAGTTAAGCCACGCGCACAAATCCTCTTCATTTCCAGGATCCGTGCAAAGAAAATGCACTTCATAACCCCGAGCCGCTCGCTAACTTGAGAATGCTGCCATCAAAAATCTGTAGCCACCATGCGTGGCGACCTCTCCAACATCACCGCCCCGCCATTCGTCCTCGATACGAAATCCGCTATTGAACTGCCCTCGTTCTGGGCCGAGCGACCCTCGATATTCGTGGCCCCTGCGGCCGCGGACGATCCCGCGGAGCGAGCATTGTTGGTGCTGAAATGGTTCGTCTCGTCCTTGAGGAACCAGCAGTACGCGGGCAGGTCGGAGGCCGAGGGCGTGAAGAAGCCGATCAATGCCTTTCTCGGGGAACTGTTTTTAGCCAGGTGGGAGGACGACCGGGATCAGGATCAGGACAAGCTCGGGGTCGGGGTTACGAGGCTGGTTAGCGAGCAAGTAAGGTAAGTCGGACGCCTGCTTTTGTCCCTTCTGCGATCGTTTCTATGCTCGCTGGCAGTTCATTCGGACCATCTCTGAGCCTTTGCAAGTCATCACCCACCTGTGACCGCGTGTCGGGTCTGGAACGAGGAACACGGCGTCTCGGTAAGATTTTCTGAGCAAATCAGACCGTTTCTTCAGGCGCTACTAGTAACACTCTCCTCCAGGCAGAAGGATACACTCGCCAGGAGATCACCTTCAACGGCAGCGTCAACATCCAGCAAATCGGCCGCGCGACACTTCATCTTGCTCGACACCACGAGACATACCTCATCCCGCTTCCAGACATAAAAATCAACGGCATTTTAACAGGTTCTCCGTACCCGGAGTTGCACGGCACCCACCACATCCCGAGCACGAGTGGGTATATTTCAACCATCCACTTCAACGGCAGACGAGGCGTCTTCTCCAGCTCTGACAGGAAGCACAGCTTCGAGGCCAGAGTATATCAGGACGGCAAGGTGGGCACTGATCCCATTTACACCGTCTCAGGGCGGTGGGACGGCCAGTTCGTCATCCGCGACTGCAGGCAGAACATCGACATCGAGACATTCGACGTAACGACGGCGAGAACTACGCCGCTAATCACCGATCCAATCGAGGAGCAGGACCCGTGGGAGTCGCGTCGAGCGTGGCGCGGCGTTCGCGAAGCCCTGCAACGCAGGGACATGCAGGCTGCTGCTGACGCCAAAGAAAGGATCGAGAAAGGCCAGAGAGAGATGCGTAAAACGGACAACGACGGCAGAGACTGGGAGCGGCTGTTCTTCGAGCCCATTTCGAGAAAGGATGAAGTCGCAGAGTCGTTGGCGGGAATGGTCGGATTGACTCTCGACCCCGACGATACGGTGGCGAGCTGGAAGTTTCGGTGAAGAGAGTGGAAGGAGGAAGCTTTCAGGAAGCCATATCACGGGGATCTGATGCCAGACAATAGTACGCAGGCCAGGGCGGGTGAGGGGGGAAAAAAGGTTGTCGTCGAGGGAGTTCTTCCGGTGGCTGGTTCGCAAAGGAGTCTATCAAGCGGGGAGCAGAGAGATATTCCACCAGCCCGCACCAGTTCCCAGATCAACGGCTCCCCTTCTTCACCTCAACCGGACACTCCTATCCAGACGGAGATGAAGAAGAGCATTGTCCGAGACATGAAAGCGAGAGAGAAGGCCCAAGTTGAAGCGTTTCTCAGAGACAAATATTCATGCAGGAGGCGGTGAGATGGGCGCCATCCATTCATGCCTAAATTGTTTGTTACTGTAGATGGATCGAGTTTGGCTTGTGCTACGTCGTCCTTTCTGATGTTTTGGGTGTTCATGTTGCGTCAGGTTGAACGGGGGCCCGAAAGCAGCAGTGATCCCATCGACCAGAGTGACAAGGATATGTCGTCTCAGAGGTTGGAAATGTCTAAGATCTCATTAATGAAGACCAATGTCCTTTCCACCGAGACATTAATACTCACGCCATTTAACACTCTAAATCAGAAACTCAGCTCGCTTGCTAAGAAGGGAAAGCAGGGAAAGACGTCCGCCTCGTGCTTCTACTCCACCACTTTGACGATCTCCCTGCACATCTTCAAGAACCTGCCCCGGTACTCCGGCGCAGCAGTCGTGATACTCATCGGGCCTTTGTCGTCAAACATCCTCCATGCATTGATGAGCATCGTCATCATCTTGGCGTGGACCTTGTGCTTAGCCCAGAAGAAATCCAGGATCACCACCCGGAACAGCCACTTGTCGTCCTGGCTAGGTACACCGGTCCGCCAGTTCGGCGGATCATTGAACGGGTTTTGGCTCTCGTCCATGGAAGAGGAGGATTTCGGGATCCGCACCAGCATCAGGCTGTAGTCGACGGCATTGTGCTTCTCCAGGAGTTCTGTATCTTCTTCGAGCAGTTGCAAAAATTCGTCCGCCTGCTCGCGACTGAGGAGAAGCTTGTCTTCGAAATTGTCGGCGAGCTTGGACTTGGTTGCTTCCGAGGCAAGTCTGCCACCAGCCACATCACGCTCCGGGAAGAAATACGACATTGGCTTCAGGTCAAAAGTCTGCCAGTCGGAATCTTCTTTCTGGCCGTGGAGAAGGTTCTCCATCACGAGGTGGTAAGTTGGTGCAATGCCAAAGAGGCCACCGATGCTCGGATAGCGCCATCCAAGAAAGTCGGTGATGCGGACGAGGAGTGACTTGGGATGGGATTCCATGTGTGAGACATAGGGTTCCAGCAGGTCGTCTCGGAAGAAGGTGTGCTCGAAGCGACGAGGGATAGATTTGATGAGGAATTTGTTATCTTTGGTGTTGAAGAAAGTCTAGACAGCCGCCGTCAGTACTGCACACTTTGGGAGAGGAGACTAGGTTTGACCTGTCACGTACCGAGCCCGAATAGCCCATGTCGCCCTTTGACACGAGTGCGTCCTTGCCCTTGAAGCTAGCCTTGTATTCGTCATCTGAAAGCTTCCATGTCTTTTCTCTCAGCCTCTTGAACAACTCTGGGCGGAGTCTGATCAACAGAAGCCCATAGAGCGCGAAGAAGGTCTTGAGAGGGCGCCATAGTCTGCTTCGTCTCTGAGACTCGTCGTCTTCTTGGATGGCAGAGATGATTGACCGCGAGATTTTGTCGTCTCGACGGCGGCCCATGGCTTGACAACTAAGCTTTCCACCGGAAGGACTGGCCGATATACGAGGTTCCTAGGGAACTGGCGAGGCTGGGTGCGTTGAAAGTTTCCTGGATGCGAATTTCAGGGAACGATTTGCCCCAGCAGTTGTGACGTCACTGACCAGAATCTTGCCAAGGCTTGATACTGTCAGGCTGCACTAAGCTCTCTTTGGCCGCGCGCAAGGCTGTCTGGTATTGGCCGTGGCTGGTCCAAGGCTGGTCCAAGGCTTGTCCAATGCGCAGCCACATCCATGATTCGACGAAGAGGCTGGAATGCAACCAGATGAGGCTAAGCAGGGTAGAAGCAGATCTCGAACCTCTTGCAAGACCTGAATTTGCCGTCCAAAGATATTCCCATTCCTGCTTCTGGATAGCCGTGGCCCGGATCTCTTCTTCTTACTTAGACCTCGGTACTACATACCCGTTCCAACCCCACATCTGGCAGTAAAGCTCCCACATCAAATAGGTGGGAGTAGTACCGAGACAAGAAACTGGGAGAATGCTCTACAACCCTAGAAGTTCCATCAATCGACTGTGACGAGGGTGGAGGATCACGGGTATCTCGCTTTCTATTCGCGGGCATATGGTTGAACGAGTCTCACATCACCCGCCATCAAAGATCATGGCTAGAATATATCGCAATCCCAATAGACCCGTTGTTGACGTGCCAAAGCTGGACTTGTTGACATTTCTATTCGGTGTGCCCACATCTTCTGATCTCCAACAAGAAAGGTCGCTGACATCAACCAGAGACCGAGCATTGCGTGGCCCAAGACGACACTGTTTTGCATTTGGAAGCATCCAACCCATCCAACAAGATTGCCAAGAAGGATCTTCTAGACCTCACTCAGCGCATCGCCCATGGTCTACGGCATCATTATGGCGTCGGCGCCAATGGCCCCAACACGGATGTCATCACGGTCATCAGCTATGGTCAGCCCTTGGTGCCAGCAGCCTTCTATGGCACCATCGCCGCAGGGGGAGTGTATTCCGCCGCCAGCCCTTCCTCCACCGTAGCAGATTTGGCTCGACAAGTCAGCGTCGGTACTAGTCGCCTAATTATTTGTGGGTCGGAACACAAAGATCTGGCAACCCAAGCGGCGAAACAATGCAATCTCTCTTTGGAGAGGATCCTGGTTCTGGAGTCCAGCCCTTCGTGGAGCCTGACAAGTCTAGACGGCAGGATCAATGTCATCTCCGACCAGACTGTGAAATGGGAGCGCATCACTGACCCCACGGCGTTGAGGAAGAGTCTTATTGTGATTCTGTGGTCCTCTGGTACAACTGGTCTTCCTAAAGGCGTTATGCTTTCCCACGAAAACCTCGTGCAAGAGACATTTGTGACATCCGTTGCCGGCAGAGAGTGGGCCGCTAAACAGGTCGAAGCCGGGAAGGAACTCAAGCCGTACCGAACGCTGGCCCATCTCCCCATTAGCCATATTGCCGGGCTGTTTGGGTACCTCGTTGCACCATTCTATTCTGGTGGGTTGGTGGTATGGATGCGCAAGTACGAATGGAGCCAACTGTTGAAGTATATGAAAGAGTACGAAATCACCGCCTTTTACACAGTTCCCTCTATCTATCTCCGGATATCCAAGGCTCCCGAGGTGCAGGACCATTTCCGATCCCTCGACGCCGCCACAACTGGAGCAGCCCCGATGGATGGCGATCTGCAGACTGCTGCGAATGCCAAACTGGGCCAGGGAGAGACGTTTATTGGTCAAACATGGGGATTGAGTGAGACAACAGGAGCGGTAACAATGATGCCGAGGGGCCAGAGCGACATAACTGGTAGCATATCTCCGATCCTCCCCAATGTCGAAATCAGGTAAGGAGATTTCCAGAGTATCTCTCAAATTTCGGTTGCTCACTGGTTGGAGCAGAATGGTCGACGAAAACTTCAACGACGTTGAGCCAGGACAGGAAGGTGAAATGCTGGTCCGGAGCCCGCTTGTCACTCAAGGCTATTTCAACAACCCTCAAGCCACGAAAGACGCCTTTCACGACGGCTGGTTTTGCACCGGTGACATTGGAGTGCTGCGTGATGGCAAGTTTTATATCGTCGACAGGAAGAAGGTTTGTTTGCCTCGGCAGGCCACCACGAGCATTGCTGATGATAAGTGCTCCAGGAGCTCCTCAAATACAAAGGTCTCCAAGTTGCACCCGCCGAGATTGAAAACTTACTCTTCACGCATCCCAAAATCCAAGAAGCAGCCGTTGTCGGGGTCAACATGCCAGACGATCCCGGTACTGACCTTCCTCGGGCATATGTTGTTGCCGATCCTTCGCAGATCACTGAGGATGAAATCAAGGGATTCGTTAAGCAGCGGCTGGCGCCATACAAGCAGCTTCGTGGAGGCGTTGTCTTTGTGAAGGAGCTTCCGAAGAACGCGGTTGGGAAGTATCTTCGAAGGGAGCTCAGAGACCGGGCGAAGAAGGAGTTGGGATTGGTCAAACCGTCGAAATTATGAGGAGGTGTAGAGGGAGACATGTGCACATGGAAATCTCGGATCTGTATGGAAGGCCAGAGCTTTTCCAGGTGAAGTTGGGTGATGGAGGGAGTACATAGCATACAGGCAACAAGAGAAGCCCGCGGAATGGCCGCCGAAAGTGCCAAGCCGGGAGAGTCAACTATTCCGACCAGAACCAAATTCTACGGGGACCAAGAACAAGGACCATGTTACCGAGGAAACACCATTGTAACTGGCACTGTGTCTTTTCTCCGGACACCACGGGCCGTGATCCTGATGTGGAACTAGTCAGCGGCAGCCTCGCTTCGGACGGTGGTGAACTGTGTTGATAGAAGAATCAATATGCTTTTTTCCGACTGCCAGTATGCATTGATAGTATCTTTGAGATAGACGTCGACTAATAGTCTGAAGCTTTGCAAGGCCCTGCTGCGGCTCGATTCCACCACGTTTAAACACATATTTCGTATTGCTATGTCTGGGTCATCTGTTAGCACGGATGCGTATCGCAAAACAAATATTACTGATCTATTCTCTTTAAAGGGGAAAACGGTAGTAATAACCGGTAAGCGGCCATCTCAATCCGCTTGAAGTGGACATCTTGAACGCTCAGTTTGTCGCAGGGGGTGCTCGGGGGCTCGGCCTGACCTTCGCCTGGGCTTGCGCAGAGGTTGGGGCTAATATTGCTGCCTTGGATTTACTCGACGAGCCTCATGAGGATTTTGCTCTGTTGCATAACGAGTTAGGGGTCGAGGCCAAGTTCTATCGGTGCGTAGGCTGCAAATCTATTGGGATTCTACTTCAATTCTCACTCCAGTCCACTCCTCGAACAGAACAGACGTCACAAACCTCCAACTGCTCACGCAAACATTTGCAGAAGTGGTGAGGGATTTCGGTCATATCCACTATTGGTTAGATAAACCACCTCTTTTAACGATCTGAGGTCTGTCTAACTCCAATGCTCAGTGTGACTGCAGCAGGAATTGCAAAGGAAATGCCCTTCCTTGATCAAACCCCGGATGATCTAACTTCAGTGCTGAATGTCAACGTAAGAGACTCTCGATGCTAAGGGTAATATAGCTAACATTCTTGGCCGTAGGTTCTGGGAACGTATTTCACTGCGCAGCTAGCTGCTAAACAAATGGTCGCACAAGGAGATGGCGGGAGTATCCTCCTTGTCTCTTCTATCGGAGCTCATTGCTCGGTACCAGGGAAATCAGTGTCTGGTTATTGTGCTTCCAAAGGCGCTGTGCTGTCTATGTGCCGCGCAATCGCTGATGACCTTGTTCCTTACAATATCAGAGTTAATACCATCAGCCCTGGGTACGGCTTTGCTTTGTATTAAGCTTTCTCCAAATTTCACGTTTGGAAGCTTCAGTGCTCTCTCGCTGACGATAAAACACCAGGTTCATGCTGACTGACATGGCAATACGGGATATCGACAAGCGGCCCAATATCTTAGAAGAACTTCGTGTTAATGTGCCAATGAAACGTCTGGGGGATCGTCGAGATCTCAAAGGTGCTGTTGTGTTACTTTTATCCAATGCATCGGCATACACTACGGGATCTGATCTTATTATTGACGGAGGTCTTGTCTCTCATTGACGACCATAGTCAATAAATGAAAACTCGGTACAGTTGTCTCCTTAGGATATTGCATATGCAGAAGCTTTTGAAGAGGCAGTGGAATTCACGAAACTGTTTACGAACTTGATCTGTTAGTCTACTGAGATGGTATTATCGGTGAGGTGGTATAGTGATCAGATTTTGCTATCTCAGGTAGGTAAGGTCTGGTATTCTATAATCAAAGGTTTGGAGAATCTCTACTACTTTGTATCTCAATGATCAGCTTCCCAAAGTTCTTCCCTTCTCTCATTAATGTGAAAGCGTCCTCAACATTCTCAAAGCGGTGTACTGAATCTACTACAGGCCTCATTTTTGCTTCTGCGATACAGGCCACTAGTTGCCGAAATTCATCTCTCGATCCCATGGTTGATCCTCGAAGCTGCCAATTTAATCATATATCAGCCCAAGAATCCAAAGTCAAAGTCTAATCGGGAAAAGAAAATGGAAGGGGGAGAAGGGTTGAAGCGAACCTCGATGTTCTTCATCACAGCCGGCATGCTAAAAGTAATCTTTGGACCAAGGGTCATACCATAGCTAGCAATAATGCCGCCGGTCCTCAGCAGATTCAATGACCTCCATACGACGTCACCGCCAGCACCATCGATTATTGCGTCCAAATAAGGTCTTTCCGACGGAAGAAGATCCAGCAGCTGCTCGTTCCATCTAACATTTTTGTAGTTGACTCCTGCCGTGGCACCTAGTGCCTTCGCTTTGGATATTTTGTCTTCAGATCCAGACGAAACATATACTGATGCTCCGCGTAATAGCGCAAACTGAAGGCAGAATAGTGCGACGCCTCCGCCAATACCCGTAATCAAGACATTATGTCCTGGCTGAACTTCAGCTTTGACAATTGTGGCTCTCCATGCCGTGAGTGCTGCCAGGGGAATGGCCGCAGCTTCAGAGTCAGAAAGATGCGCCGGGCACGGCTCGATCTCTGCGGCGGGGACGGCAATATATTCCTGGCAACAGCCGTTCTTGAGCTTCACTGTTCCTCCAAGTATAGATATATCAGACTCCGGACCCTTCGGATCACTTTTCCACCTTGGGTCACGATTAGCTTTACCTGTGTGATTTTTTGGAATGAAGTACCTACCCTCTGGCCGGAGCCAGAAGAACTCTTTTACCCAACCATTGTTTCTTATTCTCTTCAGATGCCGCCAATACAACCACTCCTACTGCATCTGCCATTATTGGCACTCCGGGAGAAGCCCCACGGTACAACTTTTGACGTGCAAAGAGATCTCGATGGTTGAGGGATGCGCAGGAAACTTTGACCACAACTTCGTCTGCATGCGGTTTTGGAAAAGGAACTTCTGTTATTTTGAGCCTGGAAGATAATCAGCGGCTTGTCTCGAGAAAATCGCTAATTTGGAACAGCTCACGGCCAGTAGGTCTCCCCGGGTCCCCCAGGGGCCTCCACCATTACGATTGCTTTTGGCATCTTTGCAGCACTTCAAGATGAAATACTGGGCTTTCGATGCCGACTTTCCTGCTTCACCATAGGATGGGAGCCATAATATAAGATACCCCCAGGCCTCGCGATGATGAGTGTAGTAACTAGTTTATCAATATAGCCGGCGTGTTTCTCCATCATTCGGCGCATAAACCGAGGGTATTTTCCCGAGGAATTTCACTACGATGAGTGGTATAGATCTAAGCCTTCAACTTTCCCTGATATGCTAAAATACATCTAGAGTAACGCAGAAACTTTCCGATCCCGTACTTCCATCCAGGTACTATGACTGCGAAAACTTCTTACTTTCGCAATATCCACCTCCGTTATAGGTCTTGCCTCCAAAGCAGGGTTGTATCCCATGCGTGACACCTTCGACACGTCCACAACGCACGTGTTCGACTGCCCATCTGCGCGTTTATAGACTGTGACAACTGCAGCGCCACCGAGTCCAAGATTGTGTTGTAGTGCAACGGAAACCCCTTGGACATGTCGATTGGTGGCCCAACCACGCAGGTGCCAGCATAGCTCTGCGCATTGTGCTAACCCTGTCGCTCCGAGTGGATGGCCTTTCGAAATGAGTCCACCTGAGGGATTTACCACCACTGTTCCGCCGAATGTAATATTGCCTTGCCGAACGAATTGATGTGCCGTTCCTGGCTCACACAACCCAAGTCCATCGAGGGTGATCATCTCATTTGCCGAGAAGCAATCATGAAGCTCACAAACTTTGACGTCCTTGGGAGTAACACCAGCTTGGATCATGGCTTCCTTTGAAGCCCGTTTCGTCATCTCAAAGCCCACCAGATCTATTGCCGAAGTGGAGTATAAGCTGGGAGAATCAGTGGCCATTGCGCAGCCTGCAATCAATATCGCCTGAGACTTGAGGTCAGGATGGGCATCGAGAAATTTCTGCGAGACGATGACGGCAGCTGCTCCACCGTCTGAAGTTGGACAGCTACCGAGGATCAGGATGTTGTTAGCTCGCCGATCCCTGTCTGTACTCTATGAAACATACGCACCATTGCAACTTCGTTAGTGGGTAATGAATCATTGGGCTCTTTATTATTTCTTCCAGTGTGTAAACATCCTGAAATTGGCTGTAAGGATTTTTCGCCGAGTGCTGATGATTCACCCGAGCGATCTCCGCGAAATCCTCCAATCTTGCTCCAAACTTCTCCATGTACTCACGCCCAGCATTTCCAAACGTCTGCGGGGCCCTGGGGACTTTGGTGTCATAACCGCGGGTTGTTCTCATCATTTCGACAGTGCGTTCGTTTGGCGGTGCTCGATCACTGTAGGCCGACTTGAGGGAACCTGGAGCCATCTTCTCGAATCCCACAACAAGCACGCAATCAGCAAGCCCTCCGGCTATTAGCTGAGACGCCATGAAAAGTCCTGTAGAACCTGTAGCGCAATTGTTGTTGACATTGTAAATGGGTATTTGTGTCATTCCTTTGAAGAGGATCAGTAAACCGAGGGCGACACGCAAAGAGCGCTTATATTGCCTATACCGAATTGATAGAAAACACGTTGACCGCATGTCGAATCTCCATAACAATAGCATGCGATCCCTTGGTCAACTTGATCGTAGTTGATTCCGGCATCTAACATGGCTTTAACGCCTGCCTCAAATCCGAGTTCTGGGTAATCCACCAGCCCCCTGGGCTTGATAAATTTGGTCAATCCGACACCAACAACGTATGAGGGGAATTTCGCCATCCTGAAACTATTGCAGTGAAGTGACCAAACAGAATTCAAAGTCTGTGGTTAGTACAGTGGTCTTCGCATATGTAAATCGCGACTTTAAGGATCTGGAGAAACCCCCTTCCACCACTATCGAACCGGCGATTGCTAAACCAAACGTTCTCTACAGATACCGAATTATCCACCCTACTTCCAGGTTAAGGGGTTCCAGCCTTGCTCACTACGTCACGTGAACCGCTTAACGGCCCGCATTCCACGGAGACCGATTCCGGAGATTCAGAGAGGAAGGACCCGAGGCTTTGTCTCTTCCCATTCCCGCGCAACAGCAATGGGATCCATATTTGTTTCTTGGGCCTCACAGTTGATGAAGATCAGAAATGTCTGCCTTGTCCGAGATGATTAAAATCAACAGCTCAAAAATCTTACACCAAGGGCATCGAAGCAGTTCGTTGATATCGAAAAATGGCCGGTTTAGACGAGCAACAGCATTCAAGTATGAACGGATTTGATTCTGGTCACAGTATCAAGATCGGCAGCAACACACCTGGACCCCACCCGTCAGCCGAGCATCGCCCTGTGCATTACGAAGAATGGGGCACGCCGTCTGCGAGAGGATATTTTATTTCAGACCATATGATCAACGAACCTCCAAACAAATCATTCAAGATCATTCTTATCGGAGCTGGAGCAGCCGGTATAGACTTCCTCCACCACGCCCCGGCTACCCTCGAAGGTCTTAATGTTGACGTTGTATGCTACGAGAAGAACGAGGAGATTGGGGGTACCTGGTACGAGAATCGTTACCCAGGTTGTGCTTGCGGTGAGATACCAGCAACAAATCCCAGAAACAACGCAGTTCTGACGGGGTGAAAGACATTCCAAGTGCAAGCTACCAATTTGCCTGGAGGCCCAATCCAGAGTGGAAGAGCTACTACAGCGGGGCCAAGCATATATGGCAGTATTTGAAAACTATTGTGGATGAAGAAGGCATGATGAGATATATTAAACTCGGAGTCGCGGTGACCGGCGCTGTTTGGCAAGACGATAAGTCTAAGTGGACCGTCCATCTTTCCCGGTCTGACCAAGATGAGATATCTGAGTGGACAGAGGAATGCGACTTGCTGGTTAGCGGGACGGGCTTTCTGAAGTTGGTATCCACCAAACCCTTCGATCAAGGAACGTCGTTTAGCTGACCTTTAATTCCTGTTTCCTGCAGTGCTTGGAAGTGGCCTGCAATTCCCGGGCTTGAAACCTTCAAAGGGAAAGTTTTCCACAGTGCAAGGTACGAAGAAGGTTTTGATCTGAAAGCAAAGCGGGTTGCTGTCATCGGGTCCGGCAGTTCGGGTGTACAAATAGTGGCTTCGATCTATCAGGATGTGTCCCAGCTTTATACTTGGGTACGGACTCCAACATGGATCACGGCGGGATTTGCACAAAAGTATGCTGGTGAAAATGGGGCAAACTTTGACTGTGAGTTATTATGCGCCATCGCCCAACGGTCAGCTAGATCTTTCTTTTCTGCTAACAAGATTGGCCCAGACTCAGAGGAGCAAAAAACGGAATGGCGGCAAGACCCAGAAAAATACAGAGAGTATAGAAAACTGATCGAGCAGGAGTTGAATCAGAGATTTAAGTTCGTCCTCAAAAACACCCGTGAATCAGACGAGGCCAATATTGTAAGAGAATCCACAGCTATATTGCCATCCCTGAAGGTACCACTGACTTTTGGTGTGAAGTTTGCTTACAAAGAGATGGCATCAAAGCTTGGCCACAATCCTCGTCTCGTAGACCGAATGATTCCGAAGGACTTCAATGTTGGCTGTCGCCGACCAACTCCTGGAAATGGTTATCTTGAAGCACTTGTTGGTGAGAAAACAACTTGCTACACTGACAGCATTGGCGCCATCACTCCCAAAGGCTTCGTCACCGCTGATGGCGAAGAGGTCGAGGTGGATGTGATCATCTGTGCAACAGGATTTGACACCTCCTTTCGCCCTCGGTTTCCGATCATCGGACTCGAAGGCGAAAGCCTCTCGAAACAATGGGAAAAGCTGCCCGCCAGCTACATCTCTGTCGCGGCACCCAAAATGCCCAACTATTTTATGTACACGGGCCCATTCGGTCCTGTTGCCCAAGGCTCTGTGCTCCCCCTTCTTACACTTTGCTCCAACTACGTCATTCAAATAATCCAGAAGATGAGAAAGCAACACATCCGCCGACTCTATCCCAAGGAAACCGCAATTGAGGATTTCATGGAACACGCCGCGTTGTACATGCAGCGGACTTGTTGGTCAGACCCTTGCACAAGCTGGTTCAAGCAGGGCACAAAAGACGGGCCTATCATCATGTGGCCGGGAAGCAGGTTGGCATTTTTCGATCTGATGGAGACACCGAATTTCGAGGACTATGAGATCGAGTATTGGAGCAAGAATCGATGGGGTTGGCTGGGAAACGGATTCAGCACGATTGAATTCGACGGAAAAAGCGATATTACTTATTACCTAGACACACAATCTGGAACTGGGGCTTCAGGCAAGACATCAGTCGTCGACAACCACGCCAACGGCCATACGAACGGAGTCAACGTGGAATGATGCATGTCTGATATCTCTAATATGGAAAAGCCTGATTTTCCCTCCATAAAAAACAAACCTCCCCTGAAGAGTTAAAATGCTCCGGAGATAGAGCTACTGGCTCATGCTGTTCTCCTGTTCGTTTCTGGTTGATCAGACGCAGGGCTCTGCTCAGTACAGCGCAGTCCCGCACACTACAACTCCTCAAGGTTGATGTTCTTTCATCCAATTTGACTTAAGTTTGAAGTTTGCAGTTGGCTCATAGAAGCTCCCCACATAAGCGCGATAGCACCCGACCTCCCTATGTCGGGAAGGGAAAGTAACCCGTATGTGCGTAGATAGGGCGGATGGAGTCAAGACACTGGGGCTTGTTCGGATGTCGGAATGCCACATTCCGCTCTCGAAAAGCATTCACATTACATATATTCAAATGCGGAGATCGATTCCTGTAATTTTTGGGTTTCCCCAACTTCAAGTCCGGTAAGAGATCCGCGGACCGAAAGTCCACGTTGGGGTTCAACACGATTGCATAGACGATACGGATCCCCGGGAGATCTTCGCGCTCCTGGAACTGGGCGCACGTTTGTCCTCCATGACAGTAGTCTTGCACTGCAATCTTCCTCTATCGCGAACAAATACGTATGATAACCCATGATTTACGACAGGTTCTTCCTGTAGGGGAACGAAATCAAACGGCCCTCAACGCGATTTTGGCTTATTCCGCATGATGGCCCAGTCGATTCAAAACTTTCGATATCCTGACCAACCATGCGCCTGGAACGAACGAGACCTCATACTATTTGCGGCAAGCATTGGTTGCAGGGCGGAAGAGCTGAGATACCTCTATGTAAGTCATTCGTCTCTCTGCTCAAGCCCGCAGATCCTGTTTGGGAGGGAGAACGCGTGCATTTACCGTCAAACTACGACCTTGGCCGATAAATTGGTTGACTCGGCACAACAGGAAAAACATCCGACCTTTTGTGCGTTTCCGACATATCCTGTGATCCTTCAATTCAAGGGCGCTGCAAATTCGGTCGTTGACTATTACTCGAATATTCTGAAGCCACCTCCAATCCCCGGCAAGACGGAACGGTTCATTGACCCTACTCGTGTCCTGGATGGTGAACGACGTATCGAGATTTTCAAAGCTTTGCCCCCATCTTCGGAAGGGAGACCTTTCAAGCTGAAGACAAGGGTTTTGGGTATGTACGACAAGGGTGCGAGCGGAACAGTGGTCGAGACCGAAGCCCTGCTAGTTGAAGGCTCCGACATATATTGTCGCATTGTACGCCAGAGTTTCGCCGTTGGCCAAGGCCAGTGGGGCGGTCCCAGGGGACCTAGTCGGCCCAGTTTGATGCCCCCGGAAAATAGACCAGCAGACAGAGTGGTGACTATGGACACGCGGCCGGAATTGACTCTTCTCTACCGGTAGGAATCATCGCGCTTTTGCTGTTTCGTTTTGTTTCCGCTCGCGAGCATTGCAGACCTTGGATCTCAATTGAACTGACAGAGAGACTTTTGCCTACCAGATTAAATGGAGACTATAATCCACTCCACGCCGATCCTGCCGTGGCCCAAAAGGCTGGCTTCCCGCAACCGATTCTTCACGGACTCTGCACCTGGAATATGACAGCGCACGCTGTCTTGGACACTTTTGGGACAGCAGAAGCGACATTGAAAGAATTCCAGGCGAGATTTACCAATGTTGTTTATCCTGGCGAGACTCTGACGGTGGAAATGTGGAAAATGAGCCATGCTGGATCAGGGAGTGCAGGTTCGTCGGAAAATACGATGGAGATTCGATTCCTGACGAAGATCCGAGAAAGTGGAAAGGTTGCGTTATCTAATGGTAGAGCCACGATACAAGTCAAGCATGACAAGAGTAACTTGTAGGCGGTGGTGGAACTTTTCTGCGCTGCCACTAGATGCGCGATGGTCCTGAAAATCTCCAGTTGATCAACAAGCACCTGTCTTTGACTCGATGCACGCTTGAAAGTCATATTTATAGTCTCGCTAAGATTCCACGCGAACCATCGCTTCGAGCCTCTAGTTCCTCGATTCGGGAAAACTGCTCAAAGAACTTCAAACTCCCCGGATTTGCAATTGCCGAAGTAGACACATTGAAATTGCCCGAGATGATTCTTTTGACAGGTAATTCCATCTTCTTATTGGTCAGGGTCATCTGAAGTAAGGGTTTTGTTAGCTCGGGATCTCAAGGTTTCTAGCCCCTCGATGTAGTGAACTTACAGGAATTTCCTTGCATTCGAAGACGTACTTGGGAACGTGGCGAGCTGATAGACGTTTTCGGATTGCTAGTTTGATATCAGATACCAATTCAGCATCGAACCTGGCCGCTGGTCGCATGAGAATGAAGAGGAAGACTCTCTCATCCGAATCTTGTTGTCGGCGCTGGCCCACACAAATCGAATCAGCGATTTGGGGGAAGTCTTGCAGTACGCTGTATATTTCGGCCGAGCCAAACCTCACACCTGCAATGTTAATTTGTCAGTCTCGGCGTCCGGTCCATGACTTCAGACGGAATGGCATACCGGACGGATTGAGGACGCCGTCAGAACGTCCCAAGAATTCGATACCTCCAGTATCAGCGTGCACCTTGATGAAGTCTCCTTGTGTCCAGACGCCTAGAAAGATGAGTCAAATTACGGTAAGAAGTCTCGGGGTGCCGAATATCATGGGCAATATACCTTCAAAGGTTGCAAAGTAAGAGGCATGATAGCGTTTGGCTCCGTCTTCGCCCCAAAACATGATGGGCATTGTCGGGAAAGGTGCTGTAATTACTAGCTCTCCTGCGGAATCTGCTCGAGCAGGTTTGCCCTGGATTGCACCTTCTCCATCACTGATATTGGGCTGTTCAAACACTTCAAGCTTCATTCCCAGAGCGGCTGATTGCAACTCGCCAGGGTGGACGGGCAGAAAGGCATTCTGAGCAGCGAATTGACAAGCCGTATCGGTACTGCCAGCAGAATTTGCCAGATGGACTTTTGAAGGGAACGCCTTCTCGTAGAACCAGTGAGCCTGTTCGGGAAGAAGCGTTGCACCTGTGACATTAACCATCCTCAGACTGGATAGGTCTGCGACATCTCGAGGGTTGATCTGATGACGCTGTAGTTCATCGAGGTATCGCGGAGAAATGCCCAAATGCGTCAACCTGCAGCATCGTCAGTTTACAGTTCAAGCTTCCGTCAGCCCAGGCCAATTGAATAGTTACTTTTGTTCTTCGCAGATTTGGAGGAGAACTTTTCGATCAGGATAAAAGGGGCTGCCGTCGTAGGTCACAATGCGTGCACCATTTAGGAGACTTGTTATGGACTTGTTATACATGGCCCAGCTAGTCTTTGGTGGGGAACATCGGTCAGTATGGCTATTCGTCATATTCGACGACCTTTTGGGATCCCTACCGTCGTGAAGATCATTTGGGCAGATTCAGGACCAATTTCGAAATGTAGAAACAGTTCCTTCTTCTGCGACAGCAAAATGCCACCAGCCCCGTGAACAATGCACTTCGGCTGACCGGTGGTCCCCGACGAATAGAGAATAAGACATGGTTGATCAAAAGCCACTCTTTCGAATATGGGCTTGGTCTCACTACCCTTGGAAAGAAAATTTTCAAAAGAAGCGCTGTCTTGAATATCAGACGAGTCCGGGATATCAAGAGGTCCAGAAGTAAGAGCTCATACCTGCGAGGAATGGTTGATAGATCCGTCACCAGATCGAATCTCGGCATGACAACCAACTGTCGAAACTCTTGGACTTTTTCGAGGAATTCGACGAGTTCGATTGCCTTCGGTCGTAGGTCAGTGACCTTACCGCCGTAGACTGCGAAATCCTCCATGAACACCCATGTAGGGCGGATTTGACTCAAACGGTCTAGTATTGCCTTACTTCCCATATCTGTAGAAGTTGAAGTAAAAATTGCGCCAATCGATACAGTAGCGAGGAAAATGGAGAGCGTATAGAGGTTGTTAGAGGCAATAACTGCGACTCTATCGCCCTTCTTTATCCCATGAACACGCAAGGCCGAACCCAACTTTCCCACGATGAGCCTCAGCTTGCCCCAGGAAGTATGCGTGACATTAGCGTTACCCTCCCGAATGCTGGTGACAGCGATCTTTGAGTCGGGCTTTCCGGGACCAAATAGAAGATTCTCAATTATGTTGATTCTCACGCCAGAGAACCATTTCGGAATCTTTGCCATGGGCGTTGAAGTGTCAACCACCTTGATTAGCACTAGTCAGACTTCGTCTCTGGGCCTCCAGCGTCGCTAAAATTAATGCTGCGTACCGTAGTGTAGCTCCCTGAATAGAGAAGATCCGAAAACTCAAAAACATCTTGCCAGAATTCGGGGAGTTGGTGTACCGAATATGAATATAGGTCGTGATAGTCCTATATCGTGTGAGTCTCGGTTTGAATAATGCCTGACCTGCAAACAAGATCGATAACGGGGGACTGCAAACGAACAAGCAAGTTGAGACCGCGACGATGATTGACGAATGTGCGGAACCTTTCCAAGTGAGTATTTCTAGGATGAGGATGCCGCCATAAGATCTGGCGACGACGATCTAGAGGAGAAGAAGAACCCATCTTCCAGTCCTCGATAGTTGCGTGACTAGGTATTACCACTGGGCCAAGAACTCGACAGATGTCGCTGTAGCCCCTAATAACTTTATAGGTACGGGGGAGATATCGCAAAATGTAGCGCAATCATTAAGGCCACAAGTGTTTCCTGTGCTCGTACAGGAAATGGTAAACCGACATGGGATGGGGTGTAAGACGCCAGGGATTTTCGCATCAACGCCAAGTCGGAGTCTTTGATCCACGGAGACTGCTCCGCGGCAAAGGTTCCGAGCTACCTTGGGACTATTCTACAGTATTTCGCTTGCTTGTTGAGACTTTGGGGGATTGTCTCGTTCACTTGGCCCTCGGGTGATGATTACTGCACCCCATTTTTGTCACATCAAAGACTGACTGCCTGGACAGGGTTGACAGGTCTGTCTGGGAGCACCTATGGTTTTTCCAACCATTGCCCTTAGAAGGCATTGGCTACTACGGCCCTGCAAGAAGGAGGTGACTCTCACCAAGTATTACGTCTCCTGCCCGACCCTTTATCTTTCTCATGGCCTATGGAGTGGTGGCGTGTTAGGACCGCCACCAGGACCGGACTACCATTGAGGGTGTTTGGGGGGCGAAAGGGGAGGGTCTCGGGTTCCCCGCTATCCACAGCCATCCCCCCGTGTGCCCCAGCCGAAGACATGGCTTCAAAGTCATCCCCGCAGTTTCACGTTGCACCCTTGACCGTCCGGAAAGAAGCATTGTATTCATCCAGATTCTCTGATGGACCTCGTAGAAGCCAATATGTCTGGTCATATGGATAATGCCAATCAAGAAGTTTCTGTCTTCACGTCAGGCTCATCATCACCACATGGACGCAACAGCTCAGCTCACCGAGCTCTCCGACCATTTCGGCGACGTAGAGAAAACAGAGCTTGCAATGCCTGTCGGGCAAGGAAAACCAAAGTGAGTCCTTTGTGATACATTCGCGCTCCTAAGTTGTCAAGTGTTTTCTGTTCATCGAAACATCTTCTAAGGCTCGCTCTCATAGTGCGATATTTCCGTAAAAGGCCAATGTTCTTCCTGTGTCGCTGCCGGCCTCATATGCGAAGTGACAGAACCATCCGCTAAGCAGCAAAACGCCATTCTGCTAAAGTAAGCAATGAGATACACGGTTCCAACATGCGCCCTTTCTCTGTGATGCTCAACTAACCCATTTCGAAACAATAGACGAATTTGCGAGCTTGAACAGACTGTGGAGAAATTTGCAAAACATATTGAGCATGTCGGGGAGCGGCCGCCCGAACAAGCTGAATCAGATGGCCACAATGAGGACTTCCAGCCGCGACTTCCTTCACAACCTCCATCTCCAGGCCCAAAACAAGCAGACCATCAATCAGCAGCCGAGACTCAGAGCAGCCCGACTGTTGAGGTGGCAGGAAAGTCTAGTCTGAGGAAGCGTCGTCGATGTACCAATGGCAGTCCAAATTTACAGACATATGTGACTGGGGACGGAACCAAAACACACCATTTCTATGGCTCAACTTCGGAACTGGTGTTTCTTGACTCGGTTAGGGAGTATGTCCAGCAACTTGGCTACGAAGTCCCAGCGTCTGGGAATCTATGGCGCACTAATGTTGACACGACTCAAACAAAGCTTGCTGACAACCAGCCTAAATCAAACCTGGCAGCTGATTTACGGTCGCAATTGCCCTCCCAGCGGCTTGGGGCGAAGTTGATCGAGGTATATGCTCAACACGTTCAAGCACATACACCCATGTTATATTGGCCTTCAATACTGATCAAATTTCAACGAATCTACACGAGATCTCCTTTGCTACGTTATGAAGAAGGCCAGATAGCGGCCGACTTTTGCATTCTGATGATGGTCTTCGCCGTTGGATCCCAACTGTCCGAATTGGCAGAGGTCGGTCACGGTAGCGGTCAGCAGATGAGGAACGGATGGGGCTTCTTTGAGGCAGCCAGGAAGTGCCACCGGTTAATCAAATCCACCTACAATTTGGACGACGCCATCATCACTTTGCTTATGAGTATCTACCTCCTCGGAGCGTCTCTGCCCAGTCCATGCTGGGTCATGGCTGGAACAACATCACGTATCGTGCAAGATCTCGGTCTGCACAAACGACCTTCCCCACATCAGCTATTCAATGTCGAAATCGAATCTCGAAATCGACTCTTCTGGGGGGCTTACATGGTTGATCGGCTCGTGGCGCTTACCTTCGGGAGACCTGTGTTGCTCTTGGACGAAGATTGCGATGTTGACCTCCCTGGTAATGTGGACGAGAAAGGCATCACGTCTCCTCACTCATTGCATTTCTTCCGAACGAGCATATCAGTGGTATCTCTCCTTGATCCAATCATCCAACTCGACGCCGTGCCCCGGAACGAAGAAAATGATGTCGAAACAATGATGCAGATCGACGCCCAACTGCTTTCTTGTTGGTACAAGTATCCCGGCGATTTGACCAACGATGATGCAGATGGAAGTATCGAGCCTTCTACCCTGAAAATCTTATTCATCACACAGCAAGCGCGCCTGGCTTTATTCAGACACTTCACCAACAGTGCTCTCAACAATTCTTTCCGGAGTACATGCCTGAAGAAAAGCGTCGAGACCTCCAGACTGACGGCCAAAATCGTGCTCAGGGTTGCCAAAGGAGTGGACTGGGAGGACGGGATCGCCCACCGCTGCAACGACATTGTGTACAATCACATATTCCGAGCCTCTATCGTCCTTTTACTAGAACACCGTCTCAAGACATCGTCTGCGATGGGAAAAGGGCAGGGGCCTGGTGCTGCACAAAACAAGCACATCAATATCCTCTGGCAGTCACTACGAGCAGCAGCACAAACACATCTAACCGCTGCCAAATCATTGGAGCTGCTTCAAGTCTTTGCCAACACCTTGAATTTTGACCTCGGCCTCACAGAGGAGAATGCTGACGAGTACGCTCCGGGAGACGGGACTGATGTCCTCATTCCACACGGGCCGGATATACGGACTTATGAAACTCTCGCTGCACCGGATTTGACGGCATGCACCGCTTTGATGACGGCTGACATGCCATCCCCATGCCCAGAGATCCAGCCACGACCAAAACCGAGCTCAGCCTTAGGAACAAACTCTTCCAGTCATATGCTTGCGACGGGTCTCACATTTCCCAAGCGGGATGATGCAGGAGCTGCAGGTACCGTGCCAGATGAAGAGGGGTGCCTAGGCACCGAAAAGCGACCTTCACCAGGCCATGGTAGCATTGGGTCCGAAGATATGGACTGGGCAATGTTCCACGAACTGCTTGACCACGACAGCATCTTTGATATGTATGCAGGCGGAGTGAATGGGAACGGCGATTTTCCAGTTGAATTCTGAAAAAGATATCACTCATCTCGGGTATATGTATATTAGACTGTGCGAGCCTTAACATTGCTGTCATGCTTTGCCGATTGATCCCGGTTGTTCAGATATAATCCGACACCCTCCACGATGGTGTGGACCGGCTTGAAGCATAAGCGACACTACCCATGAACGAAAATTGTGGATAATCCAAAACTCTGCTAATTAGGGACTACTCATGGGCCTACAGCTTCAGTGAAATCACTTCATGAGCTACGATGTAGTCAGATTGCTTAATACGTGAAATTTCTCTCCGCCAAGCAGACATCAAAGCACCGCATCGCTCAAGCCTTCCAGTACAACTTCACCGCATAAATCGAAAGCTTTTGTCTCAGAGATAATAGAAGTCCTTAGAATCAAATACACCTATTGTGAGCTGCGAAATTCTACACTAGCAAAAGACAAGGTCATTTCGTCTTCGCCGGCCAAGATGTGCGCCTTCGAGCACGGACGTAGATGTTCATAGGACGAATGAGCTGGAAATCAGGGTCGTACTCAATCGCACCGTGAGACTCCGACGTAAACTCATAGCGATAAATCAGCTCGGCGAAGAGGATCTTGACCTCCTGCAGCGCAAAGTTGAATCCAATGCAGCCTCGCGGCCCCGCGGCAAAAGGCAGGAATGCGCACCGGTGCCGTTGTTTAACTTGCGGGGTGTCCCACCTGTCGGGGTCAAATCGCGCCGGGTTATCCCAGAATTTGGGATTCGAGTGGATCGCATATAGTGCTGGGACGACGACGCTGTTGGCAGGAAGGTGATACCCACCGGGGACAATGACGTCTGTCTTGGTGGTTCGTGCGGGCTGGAAGGAAGGGTTGTGAAGGCGCTGTGTTTCTTTCACAAACTTGTCCAAGTATTTGAGGGAGCCGGCCAGATCTGGTGACCAGTCGATATCGTTGGTGACGTCGTGATCGACCAGCTCTTGCAGCAAACGCTCTTGTTGGCCCTCGTAGGTAACAGCAGAGTAGATCATCCAAGATAACAGCGAAGAGGTAGTTGTGAAGCCAGCAGCCGTCATGATGACAATGTTCCCCAGGAATAGATCTTCTGGCAGTTTGTTCCCAGCTTCGTCTGTTGCTCGTTTAATGTAGTCCACGACGCATGTTGCTTTCAATGCAGCCTCGCTGAGAGGGAGATCAGAGGTGTCGCGCTGTTCCACGCTATCCATTGCGGTCTGCAGTCGTGAGTAAATCCGGTGCCTCACTTCCTTCAGCCGTTTGGCGTCTCCAAATGGAAGAGCCCCGTACCATTCACCTCTGCTTGTCACTCTCTTGTTCAGAACTAGCATGGCTGAAATATCGTCGACAATGGGGTCCAGTGGAGAGTCTGGGCCGTCGAAATGATGGAAGTCAAGACCCAAGCAGAATTTGCCTATCGTCTGTGAAGCGAGCTTAAGCATATATTGGTAAACATTCCAGCTTTCGTTTGCTTCATCCATCGCGTCGAACACAGGCAGAGACGAGCGAACGGCCCTCTGCATCAGTGGGGTATAGTGTCGGATAGCTTTGGGGCTAAGACATGGAGGGAGGAATTTGTGGGCTAGTAACCAGCTGTGCGTTTCTGTATCCCCCACGAAAATTGCCGAGTTATCTTTGATTCCCCATAGTGGATGATCGGACGTTATTTTCTTGGTAAAGTAGGCGGATTCGCTCAGGAGATGCCCGGTAATGATGGGATCGTTGGTGTGATAGGTGGTTTTACCCATTGTGTTGGTCTTGATAACGGGTCCATATTTGCTAAAAAGACGAGCGTGATTTCCCAAGTGGTCGGGGAAGATCTCGTAGAAATTCCCGACGATGGGAAGGCCGCCTGGTCCGGGAGCATTTCTGACAGGTTTGCCATCGATGGTAATTCCAATGGGTGCGGATGCCTGGAGCATCATTTCTACAGAATGAATCGGTTCCTCTTCTGTTTGGAAATTAATTCCTGAGCAAGTTGCTTCTATCAGCTAGGATTCGCCTTGAGAATGGTATAACTCTTACCACCAGGCTCCACAATATGAAACTCCTGGCCAAGTACATTCTTCAGTGCCTTCAGATCATTGTTTAGAGGGACATCGACTTCTCTGATTTTTCGAGGCGTTGGCCCTACGAGGTAGAACCGGATCTTTGCCCTTTGAATCATCGTTTGGTATTCGACTGAAATCACGGTGACACTGTCTTCGGAAAATTGCACTGATGCACCTCGTACTCTCGACTACTTTGTAGTTGAAATGATTTGGACTGGACAGTTCCTATTGCACCTGAATTTCGAGGTACACTCTTGGTGACAGTTTCGGATATGCTTCCTCGGCATCAGTCCTCGGGTGGATTTCCGGAGAAGGCTAGGTACGTACCATTTTGTCGGGGAGCAGTGTCACAGTGGCGGAAGCCAAAGCCGTTTTAGGGATAAAGTGGGGACTGCTTTTTCAGAGGTTACTTCGCCGCTTTTCCAGCGCCCCGGTTATAATCATCTTGTATATGTAGATCTGGAATGGCCTTGAATGGCCTAGCTTCCCGGTTTCGAATTGTCAAAGATGTTGCCGAAGTATTCTTCCAAAGATGTTCGCGCGCATACGTCGGATAACGACCTCTGGATCGTCATTCGCAATACAGGTGTGCCTTCTACTTCTCTTTGAGAGCATGTGAGAGAGCAAAAGTGTCTGCTTTTGTGGCTCATGGTATTTCCCGAGACTTGTGAATGTTTGCTTACAAGATCGCAGTTTACGATGTCACAAGTTACCTAGAGGAACATCCAGGTGGTATCGAAATATTGAAAGAATGCGCTGGCACAGATGCAACCGAGGCATTTGAGGATGTTGGCCACTCGGAGAGAGCGTGGGCTGCTATGGAGTCGCTCATGGTTGGCGAACTATTGGCAAATGTGCGTCAGGAAATCTTCAAGTTTGATATTCTGGCGTCTGAGACGTGCGCATGAAGATCTCGACTGACTGATATGTTCAATGTCAGGAACGAAGGGAATTGGTGGCGCTCTATCAGCCTACCTATGAACACGTCGGAACAGTTTCCGTCTTGACCAAGAAGCCAGTGATGAAATGGCTCATGAGTTTATCAATCAAGGGCATGTGGCTGAGCCTGACCGGTGCCCTTCTCTACAAAGGTAGCCATCGTCTTCTTGACCAAGCTCGCCAAATGCGCCTCTCGAACGCATTTTGGTATGGATTCCTCAGTTCAGCAACGGCACTTTCCATTGCCTCGACCGGCATCGGGTACTATCTGGTCTCAATATTTAACGCTAGCCACAGCGTGAAGAAATATCCCTCCAGGCAAAGGGCGTCGCAGAGAGTACTCCTTGGAGACAACTCAAGTACTGCAAATACCGCGATCCTTGACGCTCGAGCCTACCGCAAGTTCCCATTATCCAGGAAAGAAGGGATTTCCCCTAACGTCTTTCGCTTCACCTTTGCTCTGCCAAACCCTTCGGATAGTCTGGATTTGCCAATAGGACAACACGTCTCAGTGCGTGCCGACATAGATGGTCAATCAGTTACCCGGTCATACACTCCAATTTCAAACAACAAAGACAATGGCGTGATTGAATTGATCGTTAAGATTTACGAACAAGGCATGTTGACAAGATATTTGGGCTCATTACAGGTTGGCGATGAGTTAGAATTCCGCGGCCCTATCGGGCCTATGAAGTACCGTTCTGGGCTTTGTAAACACATCGGCATGATCGCAGGAGGTACTGGTATCACCCCCATGTATCAGCTTATTCGGGCCATTTGCGAAGACGCCTCGGACAACACAACTGTTAGCCTCCTATATGCCAACAACACCGAAGAAGATATTCTCCTCAGGCCGGAGCTTGACCACTGGGCAGCGAAGTGCCCGACAAAGTTCAACATATCATACGTCCTGTTGCATCCGCCTCGGGAATGGAAGCATTACACAGGATTTGTGACAAAAGAGCTCCTCAGAGAAAAAATGCCAATTACTGCTCTGGACTCTAAGATTATGATGTGCGGGCCTCCTGGAATGATCACTGTAATGAAGCAATATGCTGGAGAACTTGGACTTGAAATACCTGGCGCAATTTCTAAAGCCACTGATCGAGTTTTTGTATTTTGAATGGATCGGGAATCAAAAAGGTCATTTTTCCACCTGCCTAACCAACGCATTCTGCCTCATTTAAAATCCCGGATTGGCAATTTTCGAACATGAGGATCTTGAAACAGCGCAGTAGCATTTTGTACTCAACTTTTGCCTTATCCACCGTCTAATTTCCCTTCAAACCCTGCCCCGTCATCTTGCCGACTATTGGTGTCTGTCCCCGTGACGATTGAGTCTCTAGAAAGCTCAGTACATGGTTTGAGGCTCTCGGGTCTTTTGACTTTACGAGTCCGGCTTCATAGCCGCGGCATCCGGAACAGATATTACGACCCAGATCCTCATTTACCCGACTGGCCACAGACTTGAGCTAGTTTACAAGATCGACAGTCAGTGGATCAGCAATGAACGAATCCGGCAAAATTCGAGCTTTGATATAACCTCCAACTGTTATATATGGACCTTTCTGAGCGTGCTGCGACCACTACTACCCGTGCTAGAAAAATTCCACGAAACGCGCCAGTATTATCCTCGACGAGAGAGGACTTCATGCAAAAAGTCAATTCAATGGCTGTCCCTCAGATAATTAAGACGCCCCTTACAGATCTGTTAGGGGTCAAGCATCCCATCATTCTTGCAGGTAAATTCTTCAAGTGAACAAAGGGCTACTTCGGCAGCTGACCAGTGTTAGGCATGGCACGGGCTTCTTCTGGGTCATTGGCAGCCGCAGTGTCTAATGCAGGTGGCTTCGGCGTCATAGGAGGGCTGAACTATTCTCCTCAGCAATTACAAGACATCATCGACGAATTCAAATGGCATTTGACAGATAAGTCGCTTCCATTTGGGGTGGACCTGGCGCTTCCTAAAATTGGAGGGGGGGCTCGAAAGACGAACAGAGACTATACCAAGGGTCAATTAGATGAGTTGATCGACGTCGTCATCAGGAACGGTGCAAAGTTGTTTGTCTCTGCTGTGGGCGTTCCGCCTCCACACGTGATCGAAAGACTTCACTCAGCAAACATACTGGTAATGAACATGGTCGGCGCTCCAAAACATGCCAGGTATGCTCTGGACGCTGGTGTTGATCTCATCTGTGCCCAAGGCGGGGAAGGGGGAGGCCACACGGGAGTCATTGCCAGTTCAATCTTAATACCCGCAGTGTGCGATGTTGTGTCCAAATATCGCTCACCTATGACTGGAAATTCTCCTCTGGTTGTCGCGGCGGGAGGAATCAGAGACGGTCGATCCCTCGCCAGCGCTCTTATGCAGGGAGCGGCTGGTGTTTGGGTGGGGACACGCTTTCTGGCCTCAGTTGAAAGCGGTGCTAGCCAAATGCATAAAGAAGAGGTGGTTACAGCGAACTTCGAAGACACTGTCACGACTCTGGTCGTCAGTGGTAGGCCAATGAGAGTGAAAGCGAACGACTATATCAAGGCCTGGGAGAGACGTCCAGAGAAGATCAAGGAGCTGACCGAGGCGGGAATAGTACCCTACACAAAAGATGTAGAAGATGGCAACGAAGAAGCGGATCGACCTTTTCTAATGGGTCAAGTCGCTGCAGTCATTGACAGCATAAAACCCGCTGGGCAAATAGTGGAGGAAATGGTTACTGAGGCTAGTCAAATGATTAGGCAAGGCACGAGATACCTATGCCTTGATGCGAAATTGTAATCAATATACTCCCCAGAGTTCATCGCACGGAGATTCATAGTTATTACAATCGAGGTCCCTGAGCACAAATAAGACAGATTGAAGCAATGAATGCTCACAGCTGAAGCATAACGCTTAAACACCTTCTTCCTGGCACAACTTGGTGCACATCCTGGTGTAGCCCCATACTTGCTGTGCGGAAGGAAGATCTGGTAAAGACGAGATACTCCATCGAACCTGACGTAAAACTCAGCTGGCCGCAAACTTCTTGCCCTAACCATTACTAGTTGTTGTTTTTTTTTTGATTTGGTGTTTCTCCTGATCTGCCTTGTAGTGACCTTCGGAGCGAGCTCCACGGGTGTGCTTCCCGCGGCCCTTTTCGCGCGGAATACTGCTTTGTATCATCTGCTAAGAAACCCTCCCCCCTTCAAAAGTTGCGGCGGAATATCCGGGGACCCCGCGACCTACCATACCCCATAGAACTATTAACTATAAACCTGGGGTCTTTGACAACATACTTCGTTCTGCCTCATCGATCCCCGTTCTACCGGAAACTACATGACAATGCCAAACGACAAAATGATCGAGAAGGCGACTATCGAACTCAGAGAGGACCTTGCAGGAGCCATCGATACGTTCCATAATGATGAAGCACTCAAGGTTATCGCCGAAGAGCATGGCCAAAACGAATGGGATGCGGCCGAAGAGAAGCGCCTTGTTCGGAAGATTGATTGGAAATTGCTTCCGCTGCTGTGCCTAACGTGAGTTGGAAAATATTATAGCGCTGTAATTGCCTAGCTAACAGTTGGAAATAGCTATGGTTTGCAATATTATGATAAAGCCATGCTATCCCAGGCCGTAAGAGCGTCCATTTCCCCCAAATTTCATGAAAACTGATTTTCATAGGCTATCTTCGGCCTTCGCGATGACTTGGATCTCAACGTGGGGAACCGCTGTATGTGCTAGGTCCCTCCTAGATGAGCACTTGATTGACACGAGCCGGAATTTGAAGATACATTCAGCTCGGCCATTTTGTACATGGGCTTTTTGACTGGGTCCTATCCTGCCACAGTGCTGGCACAGAAATATCCTATTGAACGTGTTGCTGGAGGACTCGTCTTCACCTGGGGTGTCTGCCTCATGTCTACGGCAGGTTGCACCAGTTTTCGAGGACTATATGCTCAAAGATTCTTTCTTGGATGTTTGGAGGCAGGCATTTCTCCCATCTTCATGCTCGTGGTCGGAGGCTGGTACGAGAAGGGTGAGATACTATCCTTTCGTTGACTCGCCAGTACCTGGTCGTAAACTAACGTTTCCGAACGCAAAGGCGAGCAAGCTCTCCGTATGGGCGTAAGTCCTATCGAGACCAAATCAAAGGTGCTGATTGTACTTACGATCAAATGACGAAACAGGCTTGGTTTTGCTGCACTGGATACTTCGGAGCAGTCTCTCCCCTCGTCAACTACGGCCTTGGACAGATCTCCGGAGGCACCTTGAGTTCCTGGCAGTATATGTATCTCGTTGCCGGAAGCATCACCGTCCTATGGGCTCTGGTAATTCTATTTTTTCTGCCCTCGGACCCTATTCGAGCCCGGGGCTTTTCCAGCAGGGAGCGCTATATTGCCGTCGCCCGATTGCGCAAGAACAACAGTGGCATCCGCAACCTCCACTGGAAAAGTTCTCAATTGATTGAAAGTCTAACAGACGCTAAGTTCTGGCTTTCTTTCTTCATGGCATTTTTCATGATGTTCGGCAATGGCCCCTATTCCACTGTAAGTTCACTTCTTCAATGTTGTTGTTGGGATATGAGCCAGGCTGACCGAGCATTTTGGTGTAGTTTACGCCCATCATTGTCCATGGTTAGTAGTCGACCCTCTTTGTGTTTGTTCACGGTATGATTAACTTGACGCTTGTGTGGCAGGTTTCGGTTTCAGTGCCTTGAACTCCCTGCTCCTTACCGTTCCCGCTGGGGTTTTCGTGGGATCCGTCGAGCTCGGAGCTTGTTATGCTGCTTTCAAGCTCAAAAACTCGAGAACCATCATTATGTTCCTATGCCAGTTCCCAACTGTTGCCGCATCCCTACTGTTGTGGCTTCTTCCGCGTCATGAGCTGGGTGGATCACTACTTGCAGTATTCATCATTGCTTCGTTTGGGGGAACGTACGCTGTTCTACTAGGGCTGACTATCGCCAATTGTGCTGGGTATACTAAGAAGACCACCTTCTCAGCTGGGCTATTCGTTGGCTACTGCCTCGGCAATATTGCTGGTCCTCTGTAAGTGTATTACCCAATCTCTTAAACACTTCAACTGACGGAATCTATGAAATCAGCATCTTTAGGGAGCAGGACGCACCACGATATGCCCCTGGATTCATTGTGGTCCTGATCACGGCAATTCTAACTCAGGTGTTGACAATTATGTATCGCTACCTGTGCATCCTCGAAAATAAGAAGAGAGACAAAAGTGGAATTCTGGAAGGATTTGACCATGCTTACGAAGATGATCTGACGGACAAGATGGTAACACTACCTTATCGACAAGACACTCTGTATAAGCTGACATTCTACACTAGAATCCCCAATTTCGCTACACATACTGAGTGAACTATCTCGTCTTTTCATAGTCGCGCCACAAGATAGGTTACCTGATGTACCAGAAGAGCCCGTTCAGCATCCGGACTCCTGTGTGTAACAACCTCCCACTTTGATTCGGTTAGCCTTAAAATAGGCCCCATCTCTGCCTGTGAGCTTTTTCTCGACTCCTCTTCTTTCGCAAGGGCATTCTGGACAGCGGGATGCCTCTCCTGCGCCTCTTCCCGCTTCCGAACCAAAACAAAGAGATCCTTCAGTGCACTATTTTCAAGTCTTGCAAAGGTGCCTCCCCTTGGAGTGCTGGATCCTAATAGAGCAGAATCTAAAAGGAGAGTTCGAGTACCTCCCGACCACTAGTAGTTTAATACCGTCTTTAGACAGTCTTGATTGAGTATAGTGGAATATCTCGAAAATGTCTTAAGAATGTCTATATTAAATCGAACAAACCGCGGTCGTTTCATAGGATCCGGCGAGAGCCTGGGATCCAAGGCCCCCACCAAATCATGGAGAGACCGATAAACTGGCGTCTGACCTGACGACGATTTCGAGCTTTCCAAGAACGATGCCTCTCGACGGGCTACCCAGCGACAGATTTGTAATCAGCTGTGTCCCATCATAAACTCCGATGAGTATACGAGCCGAACGATAGTGGTATGGTCCTGGAGGATTTCCGAGTGCCTTGATGGCCCGAAGACAGCCAGCAATTGCCATTTTAGTTTTGAGTTGCCAAATATGGGCTGTTGATCATGGAGGTCTTAGTCAAAACAGCTTCCAGGATGTTTTGCGATATCGCCTCATATTCCAGCAATGCTGTTTCCCTTCAGGAGCAAGACATCTCCATCGTAAGCAGTGCTGAGAAAGCCTGGCAGATCGCGTTTCGATTCATTAATGCCACGAGTCTTTTGCATTGTTGTTCATGAAATACAAGCCCTTCAGGAGCCGATGTTGCGACTGGATGAGGGCCAAAGGCAGAGGAACTGCAGCGAAAGAGATGCGAGACCTGGAGGCCGTGTTGGGTCCATGTTACTTTCAAGGATTCGTACCAGTCGGAGTCTTTGCGTTGCCAAGAGAAGGTTCAAAAGGTACATTCGAGATCAGTGCACTCTCCGTGCCTGCTTCGGGGCGAGGTGACGCCGCCCTGTGCTCACCGCATGAAGCCTTGCCTGACCTGTTGGCGAGCAGGAGAGGTGGAAAATTATCATAGGATTTATCGACATCGAATTAGAATGTCTTGACTAGAAGGGCTTGAAGTCAGGACGCTTGATCGAGAATACAAGGGACGGCAACTGCGTGAGATGGCACGGCACGCGGCGAATGCTCGTCTTCAAGCAGATAATCGTATATCAACACAATAACATCAACCAAGAAAGAGTTGACGCTACAGCCCAGAGACTCGAGAGCGTTCTACCCAAGAGATTTCATACTTTTTGGCCGAGAGAAGGCACAAGTACTTCGTACCGATCAGCGCATATCCCTTCGGGACGAGGCTGACGCCGATGTGCAATTGGAGCAGACCGGTCTTCATCTCCTACGTTGTCCCTATGTGTTTTCATGAAGCCAAGTCAATGCCCATGCTCAAATTCCAAAGATTTGATTTGCAATGCCAGGGCCCCGAAGCATTTGACACCGTTCCAGCATCTTCTCTCCTGCGTGCGCCGGAGCCAAGGGAGAAATCTCTTGTAGAAAGCGTGCTTTCACCTGCTGCGCATTCAGCCAAGGCACGTCCGGGGCGGCTTCTTGAAGCGCAGCTCCGTTCCGCAGGACCACTTCGACTTTGGCCGGCTGGTTACCTATCGCATAGCTCTTTTCATACTCGGGTGTGGTTAAGAGAGCGCACTTGTGCATTAACGAAGCCACTTTGGAGTCGTGAACGCGCCCCAATGTCTCCTCGTCAAGACGAGCAAACGCGAGAGAACTGCATACTCCGTACTGAATGCTCAATTTGCCTTGGGACACGGTCTCGAGGGGTCCGGCGTTGTCACAGCCAGGATATGCGATGGCGGCTGCGGTGGCTGTGATCCTGATGCTCTCGACCTCATTCGTCAACGCTTGCCCGTGTGCTTGGGCGATCTTCAGCGCCATTGCTGACGACGTCTGGGTAAAGTTGCACACGGGCGCAGGTTTGAATTGGACATCCAAAATCCCCGGGCCAATCTCAGACTCTCGGTCCCAGCTTCGAAACACGTCGGCGGCGGCGTCACCGGCCCCGAGAGCGCGGAAGAAGCCATCCTTACCCTCCAGGACCGTGGCACTAGCCTCCGATCCCACACCGGGCCAAATCGTAGCTCGTAATTCCCACCCGACTGGCGATCCCATTATGGATGAAGATCTCGCGTCCGCCGCTCCACGCCCACTCGTTGATTCCGCAGGCCATGTTGACCGCCAACGCCAGTGCATTGGTGGTGGTCTCCTCGTTGCAGAAAGTGGCCGCCACCACGGCGCCTGCCGCGGCAAACGCGCCGATAAGTTCACTGGCTCGGAGGTGGGTGTTGAATGTTCCATTTGCCCGGATGGATGTCCCTAGGAGAGCGCCCATCTCATAGCCCCCTATGATACCTCGGAGCAACTGGTCGCCCGACCAGTGATCACGTTGTGCTAGAGCCAGGGTGGCCGCGACAACCATCGAACTCATGTGAGAGCAAGAATCCAGATGCATGTCATCTCGTGCACCGCTGCAGACCTAGTTCAGTCTCTGAGCAAAAGCGAAGAACTGCTCAACCAGTACCCGCAGGTCGAGGAGAGGGGGAACCAGGGATTTACCTGTGCGCCAGAATGGCATTTGTCAATGCGGCGGTCTCAGCACACATGGCCATATCGGCCCCAAAGACATAAGCCTCCGCCTTGCCAGCATGGAGAGTTGCAAACTCAAGCACCTTTCGGCCTAGAGGGTTCGGGGCACCAACTTGTGCAGCACCCAGCCAATCCAGTAGACACAATGTAGCCTTTTCTCGCACCTCGGTCGAGAATTGACCTTCTGATATTCGCCTCAGTCGTGAAGCCGCGAAGCGCAGCAAACTGGGGCGCTCGACCATCGATTTCATGTCGTTGGTTCCGAGGCTTCCCATCTTTGGGCAGCAGGTGAGTCCTCGGTTGTGTCACGATTTCCCAGAGATCCTTTTTCTTCAGATGGTGGCAGTTCGTCCAGCTAGGAATGATCTTTCTCGACGCTGTTAGCTCACAGGGTACCAGAAGAAATCTCCCAGTTGACACCCAAGCAGATAGTCATGGAGTACATGTCCATAAAGTACATCACAAGTACTTCAAACAGGTAGCGTAGACAATCTCCATACGTATTTGTGCTCTCAACCCCCTGGCCATTGTTGCCACCGATCCGACTTCTTCCTCCAAACTGGGGCAGATATTGGGCGGGATGTCCCCGACCGACTTTTCGGCCAGCAGAGCTTGGCCAAGGTCAGCGCATTGCACAGGGTCCAGGCAGTCCCCGAAATCGTGACTGACACCCCCGTAAGTCTCTGGTCATGCCGAGTGAGTTATAGCATCACATTGTGAAATGCTTGGCCCGAAAATTGTCCTTCCACCTGGCCGGAGCCTCTTCAGTGAATTCGCATGACCTTATCTGATTACTGAGGTGTAGCAAACACTGTCAGGCCACATGTAAGCAACTCCTTAAATGAGGTCACCGAGTGAGGGCTGTTTAGGCTGTTTGACATCCGCCATTCCTTTTGACACTTTCACTATTCCTGATTTTCAAACACCCGACTCCATGTCGTTCAAATGCTGTTGAATGGCCGGCGGAACAAACAAATTGTCCATTGACCAGTTCCATTCGGAAAAGAAGCCATCGTCATCAATCATATTCGGAAAGGAATTCTCATCGAGTTCGGGAAAAGTTTGCGTCGTTGTGGTGTTTTGTCCAAGACTGGGGTGAATAGTGCCGTCAAAGGTGAGAGAGGCAACGGAATTAGAACCGTCAGGGCCTCTGCTGCATTCTTCTTGGTATGGATTCAGTTCCCCGCGAAGCTCCTGCCTCCAATGCCAGAGGCAATCGTACACGATACCCATCTCCTAGTAAAATCCGTGTCAGTCAGTCCACGTCACAGTCCGATTTTGCAGATGGTAGGCTTCTCTGACATACCCCTCTGCTCCGGATCCGGACGGTCAAGCTGTCCAGGGATCCGCCTGGCTGGCGGAACACACGTTGACTCTGCCACAGCTGGGAAAGTATGGTGGCCATCTGAGCGTTCAGATCATTATTTCTCAACACTCTTTTCTTGAGAATTCGGATGGCAGCAAAGTAGGAACGCTCTCCCATGAGAAGATCAACATTCGCTGCTAGCTCAGTGCTGCGACAAACCCGTAGGATCGTTATTGCCCCTAGCATCAGAGTCCGGTAGTATTGCTCCGAAATGTACAGAGCATAATCGTCTTGTTGATCCCGAGTCTCCACAATGTCTACAAAGGCACAGGCCTGGTGATAGACCTCGATCAAGTGAGTTAAATTGGAATTTGACCGGGAGATGAAAAAATGATAAGCTCCCAGATGAAGGCGAGTGCAGAGGAACCAGATAGCAGCTGAGGGTATGTTAGTATGACTCTGCCAGAGGAAAAATGGGAAGAAACGGAACCGCATACCGAGATGCGGGTGAGACTGTTTCTTGAGCTTGATAACCTCATCATCAAAATGTTTGATGATAGCCGTAAGTGGGTTGGCGGGGTCGCCATGTTCGCCGTCGTACCTTGCCGACGTCAAGGTGTTCAGCGAGCTTGTCATGACAGTCTCTAGCCGCTGCATCCAGTAGATAGATAAGTCACCCGAGACGAATTCGTCTCCCCAATGGAGTTCTTGTACCCAGGAGTCGTCGAAAAGATGCGGAGGAAGTCCACAATAGATGTTGACGCTGTGAAATGCTGGTCAGAAGCCATGTCGGGGGATAATGGATATCCACACCCTTACCAGGGACAAACCACCTTGAACCATGCCCACAGGCGTGCTCGAGACATCTCCTGGTTTGCATCCTTGACTAAGAAGGCTTGCGAGAAGTCTTGCCTCTTGCTATGCATATGAAGGCCGTTCTGCAGACAGAGTTGCATGATAACACCTAAGTAAACAGGCGAAGGGTCGACACTTGCGTCCTCTATTGGCAATGGCCACACACAAAGAATCAATAAGGCCGATATCGTGGGAATGTATTCAGAGAGCCTAGTCATAGCTAATGCTACTAGCCGGGATACTCTAGGCGTGAGTGCGTCGAGCAACGTCGGATCCAGGCGATAGCGTCTCGAGCCGGTGACGACAATGACCTAAAACAGCACCGGCGAGTATGTGTAATAATCGACGCAGGCATATCGTGGTTCTAAGATGGGTAATATCGGGTGATAATGCTTAAAGTATCTGACCCTCGTCAGTGCAAAGGAACCCAGTCGTCAGGAAACGAAGTCCTCCGGGAAGGAAGATGTTGCACTCACAATGAAAAGCAATCCTCGAGTTTCGCGGATCGATTCTGAGGGACTCCAATGTCGGGCAGAAAGATGGCGAGGTTTTTTTTTTAGGAAAGGTCGAGGGTCGTTCAACGGCAGGCACGTTGTCCGTATACGTGGAAGCTGGCATGGCTGCCAATGACAAGGGGAGGGAGGGAGGTGATGCTGGAGACGACGGTGCTGTCCCAGTCCGTGGAAGGACGGAGATGGAGGGAGAGGTCGCATATTTCAGCTCCCCCGTGGACAGCGGCACAATTGGGGACTTTCGCAGGGAATCTATCTCGCGCTGCAGCTCAGTTTTCCTGCTGTCGATCAGTCCTCAAGATGTAGCAACTCTGGAGCGATCGGTATTGGCATACGTGCGATATTTTCGCCTCTTGAAATGTTCCGTGAAGACACAGTCGATGCCCGAGACTCGACATCTTGAACACGGTTTCGAGTAATCGACATGGTGTGCGTCGCATTTGAGCTGCGAAGAGTAAGCGGATCGTGCCCAGACAAGCCAGGATCGTGGCACTGGAGATGAGTAAAGTTGAAGCTACCTTCTGCTGTCGACATTCTTCACACGCTCGTGGCCTCGACGGGGCGGCGGACGCTGCCTGGGGCATCTTGTTCCGTGGTGTCTTGACTGCGTTTCAGGACCTTGGAATCGATGGAAAATGCATGTGCACCATTGATTCCGAAATAGCGATGTCAGGAGCTCTTTTCTTGCAATGATCGGGTCTTAGCGAAGCTGCACGCACGAAGGACCTAGGTATGACTCGTCATGGGGAGTAAGAAAGGCAAAACCGCAGGACGGGGGATGGGGCGTGGGGAATGGGGAGGGGACTAGAGTGGAGGGGTGGATAGAGGCGGAAAGGACCCGAGGATGCCCAACTAGCCTAACTGGGTTTCTTACTTGGCTAAGCTGGGCAAAGCTGGGGAGTCTTAGTGCCCCCAATGCCCCTGGCTCCAGGTGCATGGGCGGCAGGGCTGCAGCTATTTACAGTAACTAACTGGGGGGAGATTAGTCGGGCCGATTTTTCGGCCAAAAACATATCCAACATTGTCAATACCTTCCTTCCCACCGTCCACGTATTCCGCACAGAGTACTCGGTATATGGAGCAGCTCTGCAACAGGGCGGGTCAAGGTGTCTCTGAAAACTCAGATCACGCTCTGCTCACTCAAGCTCCGTCGGCAAACGCGACACCTCCAGCCCTCTTATCAAACTCCATGCATTCCTGCTGGCCGAGGAGGTTGAAGAATTGCTTGACTCCCCCTTCTCGTTGCGCTTGACTGACACGCGCTCTTTGATTCTGCTTCAAGTCCTTCATGGCGGCCTCGACGACTTCCGAGACCGGCCCTAGCGCGACGGCGGGAAAGATGACAATCTTGTAGCCTAGACGGTTTGCTTCTTCCACGCTGAGGTCCGGCGTGATACCTCCCGCGACCATGTTCAACAGGACCGGCGTGGGCGAGAGATCCTTGCATGCTCGGCTGCATTGGTCCATGGTCGTCATCCCTCCCAGAAAACCGACGTCCGCTCCAGCCGCTATAGCTTTCCGGAGCCTCGAGACGGCCACCTCGTATCCCAGAGATTGCAGGGAGTCGGTGCGAGCAATGATGACGATATCTGCAAACCCTCCCGTGACCCGTCGCATTTCCTCCTGTGCCAGAACCGCCGCTCGGACCCGACTAAGGTAGACATCGTCGACCAGTTCTTTGTTGGCCAAGTGACCACAGCGCTTCGTCTGCACTTGATCTTCGAGGTGCATTCCAGCCACACCGCCAGCGATATAGGCTTTGACCGTCCGCGCCACTGACCCCGGGCCACCATACCCAGTGTCGGCGTCGGCAATAACAGGGACTGAACGATCCAGAGATGCGATCATGGAAGCATTCTGGACCATGTCGTTCATGGTGGCGAGGCCGAGGTCTGGCATTCCAAGCATGGACGCCGCAGTCCCCGCCCCGGTCATGTATAGACAGTTGAAGCCTGTGTTCAGGGCGAGCCGAGCACTTATGCCATCATAGACGCCCGGACAGAATATTGTCTTGCCCTCTTCATCTAGCAGACAGCGCAATCTGGCAGCCGCTGATTGCCCTGTATATTTGTTCGGCGCCGTGATTGAAGACATGTATACCGTGGTGAACAGCGCCGTTGTTCTATCCCGACCCGCAGGTACTCAGTCACTTGGAAGAAGGGAGGTGTTCTGAACCCGCGGAAGATGGAAGAAAATATCGTTTGCTGGCTCACTGTCCGGTGCTTGACATATATTGCCCCTGCTCGTCCGGAGCTGTGGCTAAGATTCTTCTGAGCGTCGGTTTTACCTGAGATTCCCTTGACCGTTGCCCGGAACCAGCATTCTCACTTGGCGAGCTATAAAGATGAAGCCCCGTGGTCCCAATTCCCGAAGAAACCTGGGGAGCCTGTATGGTCGATTTTTCACCCTCGGTCGACGGTCAGGAGTGTACGGGTCCGCCGAAAAGTCGGGCCGTAGCTAGCAGTCGCCAGCTTTTCGCACCCACTGAATCATTCTGCTCCCGAACCTAGTTCGCCTTTCAATGGGGAACAAAACAGTCTGGATCTCTCCAGAGTACCAAGAAGGGAAATGGGGAAAGAGGTCCTGGATTCTTTCGTCGCTTAAAGCTCACCTCAGCCATTGTGATCGGACCATTCCATCTGGACCGCTAGTCTCTGTCAATTCTTCTAGAGACCAAAAGTGTACCTATGCAACAGTGTAGAGCCATGAGCAAGGTGCAAGTCCAATACGACACGGTGACGGTCCCGGACCACATCGAGAAGACCGATGCAGCCAACGCCGTCGCCATCGCCGGCTCTGAGCTCCGCGCCGCGAAGACGGCGGTCGAACGGCGGCTCCTTCTCAAGGCCGACTTTGTGATCCTCCCAATGTGTGCCCTCGCATGGTGGGTCACATACCTGGTATGTTACTTCAAGGAGAAATGACTCAGACACTGGAGAGACTGATGGATAGTATCTCCAGGATCGCAATTCCATCGGGAATGCGAGGATAATGGGCCTGGAGAAAGACCTCCATATGACGTCCGACCAGTTTTACAACTGTTTGAGCATGTTCTGTGAGTGACTGACCGTCGCATCTCTTATGTATCTTGGGCCCTTTTCCCCGCTGACTTTTGCTCAGTTGTGGGACACACCGTCTTCTTGTTACCCGCCAACCTGACGTCGCGTTGGATTCGACCCAATCGATCTGTCGGCTTCGCTATGATTGCCTTTGGTGCTGTTCTGTGTGGTATCGGCGCAGCGAAGAACTATGCGACAGTCCTGGTGCTCCGGATCTTACTAGGATGTGGTCAAGCTTATGTGCAATTTCTCACCGTATACATCAGCTTGTGGTACAAGAGATACGAAGTCGCCTTCCGAACAGGTGTGTCCTCCATATCCTATAGCGGCAGCGGTCTTGCTAACGACGACCAGCAATCTTTTTCTCATGCGCAACGATTTCTGGCAGCTTTGGTGGACTGATCGCATAGGGCATCGAAAAGAGACTCAGCTACGAGAGCACGGGCCGGGAACCGTGGTCGTGGTTGTTTATCATTGAAGGTGTCCTAGCCATTGCCATCGGATTCATTGTGTTTGCGGTCCTTCCCAGGTTTCCATATGACCTTCAAAAAAGGGCCAGGAAACACTGGCTTTTCACGTCGGAGGAGATCGACCTAGCGGCTGCTCGATTTACTTGTGAGTTTCCCGTTGCTCTGGTGAGATGATGCCACGTAATTTCTTGGGCTGACCCTTTCGTTTCACGGGTAGCATACAATTTTGCCCGTGAAAGGATCAAGGCCAAGCAATTGTTGGAAGTCCTCAGAGACCCCAAGTCCTACTTGTTTGCCATTGCGCAAGGAGCATGCGTTCTTGGTGTTTCTGTGGTGGGAAGTTTTCTGCCCTCGTTCATTGCTGGCTTTGGCTTCTCACGAGGTAAGTTTCTCTATACTAGTATCCAGAAGGATAACCCTTGCAGGTGACTGACCTCCGGCACAGTCGAAACTCAACTCTTCACTGTTATTCCTTATGCGTGTGCTTTCATTTCGGTCCTCATCTGCGGATATTTGTCCGACAGACTCAATCGAAAGATCCCGTTTCTCGTGGCAGCGTTTGTCTTGGGATGTATTGGATACATCTTGCTCCTGGCGGTCCACACTCGCCCAGTCAGCATCTTTGCTGCCTGTCTGATCACGGCCATCTTGCTCACCCCCGTGTGTGTGAATATCAACACCGTGGGCTTCACCAAGCGAGGCGCAACCTGGGCTTTTACCGAAGCGTTCGGACTGACTTGGTCAATCATGGGCACGAGAATCTACGATACTCCGCCTCGCTATGTCAAAGGACATTCGGTTGTCTTGGCTTTGAATGCCCTGGCATGCTTGTGCGTCATCACAGTATGCTTCCACATGCGGCGCATCAACAGCAAGAAAGAGCTTCTTGAACGGGAATATGCCGAGCGGAGCGAGACTCATCCTCACATTGCCCAAAACAAGTCACTGGAGGAGATTGGCGAGGGACATATTTCTTTCCGATATGTGCTGTAGGTTTCTGGGAACCTGTGGCCAGGATCTGGAAGAAGGGGTTTGCAATGTGGACATTAGCTCTCTGCATTTGACCGGATCCCACTGGAGGCCATGAACTTTAAACCAAATAAATATAGAGATGTAGCACAATGCTTGCTCATTGTAATGGTTATCATGGAGCTTAAATGCCTGCTGGCCTAAGAGACTGTTGTAGAAGATGCAATGAAATCTTGAAGGGAAGAAACTTAGCCATGAAAACGTGGACTAGTCGCGGGTGGGTCGGCCTGGCGGTCAGCTGGCCGAAAAGACGGCGATAGAATACTAGTAGAGCTCGGCATTTCAATGGGTACATACCTAGGTACATAGTACCTCCAGTTTAGCGAGGATAATAGAGGCAGATGCCAGGGCCGCGGCCGTGAAGAATCACATATGCAGGGTGTATACATGTATATAGACAACCAATCACCACTGGCCTACAGACGAATCTGCATACTCTGCCTCCACCACTGAAAACGAACACTTCAACAATGGAGCAAATCCCCAGTCTCCCGACCACACGAAGGCTAGTGACGGGACACGGGAAGGAGGGGAAAGCGATCTTCGAATTCGACGACATGCTGACACCAATCAACCCATTTCCCAAGCCTGAAAGAGAGGGCAAAACCGACCACACTGTCGAGGCCGCTGCAAGTCCTCTAGGTGTCACATTGGTGCACCGAACCGAAAATACCCTGTCAAGATTCAAGGGTCTACGGAGGAATTGACCCCGGACAACCTTCGTCGCGGACAGGGCGAGCCGGGCATTGTATGCCAGATCGTGGATCTGCCCGCAAGGTCCAAGGATACGCCTTTGTTTCTGCGCCGCAACCAGAGTTTGGACTACGGGGTTGTCCTGAAGGGCACCATGCAGATTGTGCTGGATGACGGAGCGGAGCGTACATTGAATGAAGGAGACGTGTACGTGCAGAAGTAAGTTATGTCGTATAAACGGTCTCTGAACCCGCTTTCTAGATATAAACTAACGTTAAGCGGGGATATAGAGGCACGCTACATGCGTGGAAAAACATCAGCTCGGAATACAGTCGATTTCTGACCGTAGTGATTCCCTCGGAAAAGGTCAAAGTGGAAGCCACGGGGGAACTTCTGGAAGTGACAAAGATCCCAGCCCTGAGCGACTGACTGATCCAATCAACCAGGAGCCGAGCAGGACGAGAAAAGGGGGAAATACATAGTAATGTCCCTACAGGACCGAGTAGGGTCCAGCACGTGACGAATACAATGGTCATACGTACATAGTTAGACGCTGAGCCCACAGTGACCATGTCCAGGCTACAGAAACATTTTTCGTGCCTGTTCTGCTTCGATTGTTCAATTGGGCCCGGGATTTCAGACCAAATGCATGCAACCCCTTAGGAGCGTGAAATCGGACAGGCTCATCGATCATTTGGCAATCCCATAGCCCTCGGGGTGTTTCGGCGCGGTCGCAAGAGGCATATCTCTTCGCTCTCTAGTCCTGGACCCACTCTGACTGCGATTTTTCGGTCGGGGGCACGATGGGTCAACAGTCTGCTGAGCGACCTAGGAAGCAGAGGATCTGAAGTAGGGCCTTACATAATGACGTCCATTCACAAGGAGATATGAGATTGGGCCCATGGAGGAAGCCGTGCTGTAGGTACTAGTTCGTCATCTGTCGAGCAAAAACAACGTCCCATTCTATCCTCCTTTCGGCCGAAATCATTATTGTGAAGATGATCTCCAAAACCCTGCCTGATGTCGACCACTCTATCCCAGTAGCACCGACGAGAGAGAAGCTCGAGTACGCCGACCTCGATACATTAGACTTTTCGCGCTATGATGATGGTCCTGAGGCGCGCAAGGAGCTCACCGCCCAGGCGCATCAGGCCATGACGACCCATGGCTTTTTCGTCGTGGTCAACTATGGCCTGACCGAAGACCAAATCACGCGCCAGGTCGATATCGGACACACTATCCTGAAGCGCACCTCTCAGGAAGAGAAAGATCGCCTCAAGGCTGATATCCTGGGCAAGGGGGAATACCCAGGGTTCAAGCCTCGGGGCCACTGGAAAGCAGGCGGAAAGCCAGATAGAATCGAGAACTTCAATGTCAACCGGAACATGAGTCTGCACGAACAACCAGCAGCCCCAAGTTGGAGCCGTACCGTGAGGAAATCCAAGACGTGGTCGACTTGATCCACAAAGACATCCTGTACAAAGTGCTCAGACTGTTCGCCATGGCGCTGGAGATCGAAGACGAGGACTTTTTTGTTAAGCTGTTCGGCTATGAAAACCACGATGAGTCCCGGGCGCGTTGGATGCAGTATTACGACACCGGAGACCAAGATGAACAAGCACTCTGGCTCGGTGGCCACCAAGACCTGTCGGCCCTGTCGCTACTGTTCTCCCAGCCCATGGCGTCCCTGCAGGTGCGCGATTACGCGGACGACGCACAGTGGAGATATGTCCCCTACATCCCCGGTGCGATGATCGTGAATGCAGGCGAGATCATGAGGTGGTTGGTGGACCGGAGACTACTTTAAGGCGGCTGTCCATCGGGTCAGTTCAGCCACCTGCCGACCAGCGAGGCCACGACCGTAGCGCCTTCTTCTACTTCACCGTCCCCAACGACAAGGTCGTCATCAATACCTTGCTCGAGGAGAGCCCCGTGCTGTGCAGGGCCGGCGTGCAGAAGTGGTTCAAGGAAGGCGAGGCCCCGACTAGCAAGGAGTGGTGCAATAACCGTATCCGCGTGACAGGCCAGAAGGCCCTATTCCAGAATCAAAATGCCGCACTGAATAGGGAGATGGAGAGGATCGGGACCGTCACGACCACCTGGTATCGATGACGATGGAATTTGTCTTCAGACAATGTCAATAGGAATAGGCTGTTTTAAACGGCTGCGGGCATAACGCTCTCCAATAATTCCAGGGAGAAAGATGTGCAAATAGCCACCGAGGATGGATTCGCAAATCAAAGTTGAAAATGTACGTTACCAATAGCATTAAGTGGGTGTGTCGTCCATGGCCGAAAAATCGGCATGGTTCTCCGCGGCACCGCAGTTATCTATCAGTGTTAAAAAGGGGGTTTGATGCTCTCATGTTCCAGATCGTGCCCTTCCGCCGGACTCGACGTGACCCGTCCCATGCCACTTGACTGAGCGGTATAAACCCAGATTTTTCGGGCTCATGGTAGAGGGATCAGACGTGCCCGCTCTCATCATGTCGTCCACTCAGAAGACTGCCAGGTGGATGATTACGCCCAATCTGGGCCTGGACGGACTGCAGGATGAAGTCGACGTTCCAGTCCCGCAGCTGACAGGTCGTCAATGCCTCGTCCGCATCAATGCAGTATCTCTAAACTATCGAGATATCGCTATGGCAACGGGGAGATACCCTTTACCCACCAGCAAGTCCTTTGTCCCGGGGTCCGATGCCGCAGGATAGGTGGTCGCAGTCGGTCCTGAAGTCAGCTTGTTCCAGGTCGGCGATAAAGTCTGCACGCTGTTCATAAAGACCATCAAGACGGTATCATCACGCCTGAGATTCGACAGAGTACCCTTGGCAGCCAACGGTATGGTGTGCTGCAAAAATTGGCCGTCTTTGAGGAGACCGGGTTAGTCGCGTTACCCAAGAATCTCTCGTACATCGAAGGTGCATGCTTGTCTTGTGCGGCCGTGACGGCGTGGAATTGTCTGTTTGGCCTGGAATCCCGAGCCCTGCGGTCTGGCGAACTAGTCCTCACCCAAGGCACCGGCGGGGTGTCCTTGTTTGCCATCCAATTCGCACTGGCCGTTGGAGCGGTCGTCATTGCGACCACGTCGAGCCGGGACAAAGAACTCCGGTTGGAGGCACTAGGAGTTCAGCATGTCATCAACTACAAGTCGAATCCTGACTGAGGCGAGACAGCCAAATCCTTGACTCCCGATGGCCTGGGCGTTCACCATGTCATCGAAGTCGGAGGAGAAACGACCCTCTCGCAGACGATGAAAGCCATCCGGCCTGAAGGCGTCGTATCCATGGTGGGATTCCTGGGTGGGAAGACTAATACTCCCGGCGCCAGCTTCTCGCTGATCCAGCAACAGCTCTGCATTGTGCGCGGGATAAACGTCGGGTCCCGAAAGCTGTTCCAAGATATGAATACCTTCATCGAGAGCAGAGGCCTCGATTTTAAACCCATCTTGTCAGATCAGTTGTTTGGGTTTCAGCAAGTCCGACAAGCATACCAGTGGATGGTACAGCAAGCATTCTGGGGCAAAATCGTGGTTCAGGCAGATTGATCAGGTCTAACATAGTATATGGGGCCGTCGTATAGAGACTTGTTGCGACATGGCTCCAGTCGCGCTCGCATTCTTGATTCGATAGACATGCATTTTGGTCCTCATGCTTACATAGGGCAGCAGCTCATCATTTGCCAGTCCGGCAATATCTCAGTACCTGACTCCTCTTGAGCAGCTCGCCCGACGCCTTTCTCTTTGTTTCGAGATACGGATTGATGGAAATGGTGCATCCAGCTTTCGTAGATCGAAGGATAATGAGAAAAGGAATAGGAGATTGCGTCCGGACTGATCAAAGAGATCAGCTACAACAGGCATTTTTATATGGGCGCGATTGCGTTTATCGAGACTGTCTAAAGATAGAACGAAACTCCTTACGGGTGAGTAGACCTAGATCGAAGAAGATAACGGTCTCGAATCGGTCTGAAATCGGTGAAATATCTATCGGGAGGGCGACCTGGTATATTTGTACACCGAAAGCGAGGCACGAAATATGCCAAATCGAGTCTAGCTACATTGATATCCTAATTTAGTATGAAACCTGCAGGGACCCAGTAATAAAGCACTTAAACTTCAAGACGGTATAAGGAGTATACAATAGCTTCAGCGTAGAATCACTTTGGAAGTGGTACTTAACTGCACACGCCGAAGAACCTATTTTCTCTTGTCGGTCTGGATTAAGCTACCGCAGTCGATGCTGCAGCAGGCGGCCAGCTGTACGGTACGGGCTGCGTGGATTATGTCTGAATTAAAAAAAACACCGCAGCTGGAGCGACCACTGGTTACATAGAAAAGTCGACCTGGAGTGTGGAATAAAGCGGCGAAGGACGACGATTCCACAGGAAAAGACGCCTTCTACCAGCCTGTGGTTTGATGACCGCGTTGTTTTGGGAGGTAACGGAAAGCTTGGCGTGGCTGTAGGATATATGATAGGCGCTGTACAGCCGACTTGACTGGAACCGATCCCGGTGAGCAATTCGGCCCTTAAGTGAACCAGTCGAGTTGAAGATCATCTGAGTATATGCCATTCAACTCCATCAAATCAAAGACATTGTCAAAGACTTCATTAACGCCGCTGGTCGCAGGTGCATCTGTTCGAAATGAGCTTTCTATTTCCTGCATCAACAGGAGGCGTATTACCATTGTTGAGGCCTTGCGGATCAGCGCTTTCAGCTTCGGTACGAAACTGCTCCCGCCATCTCCACAGTGAGTCATACACAATGCTCATACTCATTCGACTCCTGACCTTCAGTTGAAGTCCGTCCATCCCAATACCGCCCATGAGAGATGGATTAGGATGTGTCCAGAGGTAGGCGATCACATCACTGAGTCTCCCTGGTAAGTCATTATTGACCACTGAGATTTTCCTCAGCGCCGAGACAGAGAAGTTGATGAGCCCTTTGCCCGAATCTGCGTCAATAATTGCAGCAAAATAATCGTTCTTCACAACTTTGAGCAGAATGAAGACCGCGCACAGGAAGGCTTCGTAACAGAACAGTGGACAGAAGCGCAAAAAATCTTGAGACCGGCTGTCCAGGTTTCGAACGTGTTCGATGACGGATGTAGCGGTCGAATAGAGCGCTACGATACGCTCCAGATAGCCCAAAGCTGTCGGTTCGTCGAAAAGATAGAATGCATGGAGATGAAGCTTGACAACATGGAAATAGAACGCGGTAGTGGCTGGATTTCTCTAGTCAGAAGGGCTACCTGATTGACTAGTGTACCACAGCTAGTTTGCCGCTCACCTGGGGTCCAGACCCTGCTAATTTCCAGGTCGATAATCTCCTGGTTCAAAATCGTGTAGAGAGGGAGCCTCTCGCGAGTTGGCAAAAGCCCCATAGGGTCTGAAGCGTTTGAAGCGAGAGCTTGGGATATTCTGTTGCACGTCGAAGCACATCTCAGATGAGCATGCAAATCTTCATCTATCCGAGGACCCTCAAGCGACGCCGCAACAATGGACCAGTCACATAGTTGCGCTGGAGTTGGAAGTCCAACACCGAAGCTTATGCTATATCGCATTAGCCGCTGTTCATCAGCGTGTCTCAATAGTATATATTACCTCTGCGTCACGATGTTGCTAGCAATCCATGTCCTCCGCCGGTCTTCGACATCATGGGGACTGAGGTTAACGCGGAATTTGGTAAAATCAAGCGGACTTCTGGGACGATGAAGGCCCATCTGAATGCTAAGTTGTATTATCATCCCAGAGAGCGTGTAAGTTGGGTCAGTTGTACTGCTGCTCGTTGGAAAGGGCCATGTGCATAGAAGAACCAAGCTCTGAATGACACCCAAGGAATGTGGTTCTGTTTGCAGGGATTTCCACAAAAGATCTGTAACTGCTCTTGCGAGCCTTGTCAAAAGAGTGGGGTCTGCTTGATATCGACGAGATGCAACGGAAATGATGGACCAGAAAAGCAGAGTCGAACTGTCGCAGTATTGGGCAGGAGAAATTCCCGGGTCGAGAAACGGTAGATATGCATGGTAATGCGAGAAATATCTTGGGAAGCCATCAGCCAATGATACTCAGGGACACGAGGGACATACATGCGGAATAGCTCATTGATCACCTCCTTTGACAGTTCAATGTCGCGTAAATTCCGTGACGAAATCACTCTACCCTTGCTGGTAGAACGGGTGTCAAGTAGACTGCCTTTCGGAATTGTGGTTGCTCCTGGCAGGCACGCTCCATTGGGAGAGTCTGGTGACATCCCAACAGGAACCGTAGTTGAGAAAATCCGGTTCTTTAATGGGTCTGACAAGTCTCTGGAGTCCTCGTTCATACATCGGTCGTTATCATCCTGAGGACCACCATCTTCAACGAGGGATGGTACTACACGATCTGGAACGGAAGGAGCTGCCAAGTTTGTAAGAACATTGTCTTCATAGACCGATAATTGGCGCTTGAGCTTGTTTATTTCTTCCTCCAATTCCGTGGATTTCCTGTAAAGTGGGCCAAGGTCAGTCACCAGTTATTGTGAGGCCCAACTCTTGCCGGTCTTACTTCCGCTTGCGCGTCCTCTTGAACGTATCATCTACTCTGCAGTCCAAGTCCAGTCTTCGGCAGCGCGAACAGACATTTGATGATGGAGCATCAAGCTTCGTCAACTCACATCTCAACTGCAGAAGTTAGCTCCCAAACTACTAGTAAAGCGCAAATGCTGTGGCTCACCTTTTGCTGTCTACAGTTGTTGCAAGCTTTGGGCTTCAGTCCGTTGGTGCGAGTTTGTGTCTCGACACTCTCGTGTGGTTGGCGAAAGCTGTCTTCCTTTGCGGCTGAAACTCCTGGGCCTTGCTGATGGGCCGGCATCATCGGAGACGCTTCGCGAAACTGCCAGGGCTCATTTTGACTTTCTTGGGCGCCGCACGCAAAGGTGAGGAGATCAGTAAGTGAAAGTGTGTTGACGTCTGTTGCGGGGAAGACGCGGGTTGACGAGGCTGGCATTGAGGTATTTACTCAAGGAAGGTCAGCCGACTCCGTCTCTGGAAGGCACAAGGCTGAGGGCCCCCTTCCGCCTTTCCCACCTCCAGCTTATGGACGTCGGGCCTCTCAGAGGATGACTAAACGTGCTTCTGAGTCTTGCTTTGCCAACATCGGCCAGTTTGTATGATTGACCGATCAAGTAACTTCAATCTCGACTGTGTGCACGTGGTTTCTTCTTCCCATCATAGGCTGAGAGACCCCAGCCTTGTCTGTCGCTTTCGCTATCAACTTGTACTTCCCAGGTTTAGATATCGATACCCTAGCTCGGAATGACTGCCATTCAAATTCACTCCGTGCTCTCAATGAAACACCCGATCGAGGCAGCCAACATTCACCGCCGTCGATGCTGACATCGACCTGACTGATTTCCTCGCAGCCCCAAGCGCGCCCTCGGATCTCAACATCTGGTCCTTGCAACAATGATTCCGGCTCTGGCCTAACAATCATGGAATTAGGCTCGACCATCCACACAGGCCTCGTTCTCTGCCCACCAGGGTCAGTCGGGTCGATCTCATTGTAAAATATCGTGGTGAAGGGTCCGATGGCGCGGCGATCTTGCAGCGAGAGCCGACAAAGCCACTTCGTGCTATTGGTACCAAAGTATCCAGGCACAACCATTCTTACCGGACCGCCTCGATTTTTGCTCAGTGGTTCGCCATTCATTTCATAGGCAATCAAAACCTCGGAGCTCAGCGCCTTCTCCAAAGGGAGGTCTTTTTCATATCGGTCAGCCGAAACACCCGCAAATGAACCTGACTCCAGTCCTTGCGACCAGACATATCTTGCCTCTAGCTTTGGTTTGGCCAGTTCGAGCATGTCCGCAAGCCTGACGCCAGTCCATTTGATGTTCCCAATCCTCCACAACGCGTGGACCGGGGGCGCGATGGGACTTCCATAGCATTCATGGAAAGCAGTTATGGTCGAACAGGGCATGCTTTTCAGCTGTGCGAAAGAGACGGAGAACGGTCGTTCAACCAGGCCATCTATCACCAGTTTCCACTTGTTCTCGTCTACAACCGCAGCACCCATGTGGATGGTTTGGAAAAGTTGAGAATCATCTGTAAGTTCGGCATCCAGCTCATGTGGCTTTGGAGGGTGCCGTATCAGGAATCCGGCCGGGTCAATGGCCGTAAGGGCGTCGCGCTCCGACCCATCACTCTCACTTTGGGCTCCTGGAAGGAGGCTGACGTACTTTAAGTACAAACTCTCGATGTTGGGGTCCATCGGCCACGGGAGAATGCAGCGTATGCGCTCTTCGTCGTCGGTGAAGCCGTCTTCTGTGCCGTAGATGCCGAAGCAAAAGGAACTTGCATTTAGTCCTAGTGATTGTGGCTTCCTTGCATTCGATAGATTGTGTTTGTTGCTCGGTGCAAGTAAGCGGCAACAGCGGTTAAGCCTCGACAACGCGGAGGCGACGCGGAGCCGTCACGAAGGCTTGTTCGACCTCGGTATCGGCCATCCGGAAAATTCACTTACTCCGACTCGACGAACATAGGGGGCCTAACAGCAGGCCTGGAGAGCCTTTGGCGGACCATAAATGCCAAAGAGGGCTCAAGGTGCCCCAACGAGATTCGCTAGTCGTTGGAGGTGAATCGAACCATGGCCAAGCCAAAACTGACCCTGTACTTCGACCTGCACAGCCCATACTCGTACTTGGCATTTTATGTTATCAAGGTCGGTACTCGACCGAAGTCGATCCCCTCCCAGCCTCGTGAGAGCTACCGAGAACCAGTCTGAGGCTAACATAACATGACAGAATTCGCTCGTTTTCAAATCCTGCGACATAACGTATACCCCAGTTCTGCTGGTGGCATATATAAATGCCGTTGGGTTAAAGCCACCCTGGAGCAGTCCTAGTATGTGGCTGACGAAGTCCGCGATCCTTGCTAACCCCCCCACAAAAGGGGGTGAAGTCGATTCTGACATGTTCTATCAGACAAGGTGAAATGGATGCATACAGACGTCGCTAGATGGTGTCGGCACTTCAACATCCCCTGGACCCCAGGTTTGCCAGCGAACTATCCATTCAAGGTGACCACGTTGAAGGTGAATTTTTCGCACACTGAATCGTACTAAGTTTCGCATGCTCAGTCTTCAAACAGGTCCAGAGGGCCCTGGTGGCCTGTTCGCTTGAATGCCCTGACCGGTATCCGGACGTGGTGAACGAGCTATACCATGCATGTTGGTACGAGAAAATGGGGGTTCAGCTGCCTGAAATCCACGGACCCATTATTGCCCAGATAGTCGGCAAGGAACTCGCCGCAAGGATCCTGGACAGGGTATGTAATAATCAGTTCCGGCGTTGCAACATGATAAAAGACGTTGACAAGACTTCTTCGACAGAGCACCTCCGATGAGGTCAAGTCACTCCTGAAACAAAACACCGACAGCGCAATTGCTAGTGGGTCTCCCGGCATTCCCTGGATCAAAGCGGTAAATGGAGAAGGACAGGAGGAGTTCTTTTGGGGCTTCGACCATCTTGGGCAGGTTGCGAGATTTTTAGGCCTCCCAAGGCTGAACGGGCCCCATCTGTAATCTGGGAATACATTCACTGTTAGGATTGTGTATTGTACAGGAGATCCGCCGTCTATTGCCCGCGTACTGCAGTTTTACTATTCCCCCCGAGCATGGCTACAACTTCGAACCCGTCTCCTTTGCAGCGAGCTCCCTCAGCTGCCGCCGTAATATCTTTCCCGACTAGTCGAGAGGTCAGTAAGCGTCATACATAGGATCCACATAGGGGACTGAATATTGTGATTACTCACCGGATTTTTGGGGATAGCATCCACAAAGGCCGCGCCTCCTGTGAGGTGCTTAATCGTTGACACTCGTATCCTGACGAAGTCCACGACATCCTTTTCAGTAAGTCGTGAATTCGGTGCCCGCACAACGTACGCGCGCGGCCGTTCGTCATCCGTCGCCCTAGAGACATTGCCGTCAGCGGAACAATTAGACATGACGTGCAAAGTCATCGACGTACGTCTTTACGCCGATCACCGCGGCGTCCACAATCTCGGAATGCTCGAGGAGAAGAGCTTCGAGCTCTGCGGGGGCAACCGCGACACCCTTCACTTTGATCAATTCCTGGCACGGGTTAATTGGCTGACTGACGCAAGAACTATTTGGATATTGGCGCGTGCTTGCAGCTTACCTTCATCCGATCAACCATGTACCACTTTCCAGCTTCGTCTCGGTATGCTACGTCGCCGGTCTTCAGCCATCCATTGCTGATAGTTTCGGTAGTAGCTTTTGGATTGCGCCAGTATCCCTTCATTGCGTTCGGAGAGCGGATCCAGAATTCTCCCCTCTCGCCTGGCTGGGTTTCTTCCTCGCCGTTCTCCTTGACGAGCATTGCTTCTGCCCCAGGGACTAACTCGCCGATTGATATTGACGACGGACCCGAGCTCTCCTTTTCGTCCCAACACAGCGTGATTGCAGGTGTCCTACAGGGTAAACCGTCAGCAAGATTCAAAATCCGAACCGGGTTCCAGCACTTACTCTGACATCCCCCATGCTTGCCGTACTCTGATCCTACCATTCCAAAGCTCTTCGAACTGCTGCGTTACTTCCATGCCAATGGGCGCCGCGCCTGCCAGCACCTTTCTGATGCTGCTGATGTCACAAGTGCCATCGCGAACCGAAGGGTGTTTAGCCATGGCTACCAGCATTGGCGGGACAAGCACAAGTTCCGTGACTTTGAATCTTTGAATGTGATCCAGCATATCTGCCAGATTGAACCGCTCCATCAGGTATGTCTCGAGACCCCATTTCGGCGCCGTAAAGTTGTAGTAACATAGCCCCAATGCATGGTACATGGGGACCGCGCAAAGAGTCCGTCGAGCAACGATGGTTGAATCAGACATAGAGATCATTTTGAGTTGAATCATATTTGCGACCAGACTTCGATGAGATAATTCAACACCCTTCGGAAGGCCGGTAGTGCCTGAGGAATAGATCAGAATTGCAGTGCGCTCCGAAAAAGCCTCGGTGTTGCGCTCTTCCCAGGCAAAATTTCGACCAATCTCAGGCTTTGCAAGCAGTTCGCTCCAATGCTGCACTTTGGCATTGGTTGTGGGCGGTACTTCTTTCTCGTGGTCCATGGGCACCTCTGAGAAGAGAAAGATACGTTTCTTATCGAATCCGACAAGATCAGCTGCTTCCAGTGCTTTCTCTATGCAGCTCTCTGCCGCGAGGACAATGCGAGGACTGGAATCTCTAAGTTGATGAGCAAGTTCCCGCGGCGTATAGGCAGGATTCGCGCTGTTGTAGATGGCGCCGGCCATCAAAGCACCCATGACAACAACCGGATAGAAGATGCTGTTAGGGGAGAACAGTAGCACGCGATCCTCATTTTCAAGTCCTGCGAACTGGAGGCCAGCGGCAAATCTCTTGGACCATTCGCGATAGGTATGAAGGGTAAGAAAATGAGTGTCGGGGCGTTTTGCATCCACAAGGATTTTGTCAGTTGAATTGACGTTGGAGGTCGAAGATCCGAACATAAATGACGGAACTGACAACGTCGGTGGTGTCAACTGCCATCTTGATTTGTAGGGCATGTTGAAGTTCTTAGACCGGGTTGCTTTGGCTCAAGGATATCCGGGAGTGAGGACAGTTGCCGATATTTTAGTTTCTGGATGTTCACGTAAGGGAGAGAGCTTTGCATGAAAGTAGCTGAATATATGATCACTTGTACGGCCTTTAACTCGGTATAGTTGGCAACATTGAAGCTGTGATCTCCGAAATGGTGGCTGACTGCTCTGGGTGGTGAGTGGTTGAAGTCAGGTCCAGGCCGCCTGCGGTACGGGATCCACAAACACAAAGCTCGGTGCGGCTGACGTCGGAGCCGCAGTGATGGCAGGTCTGCAGCTAGACGATCGACATGAACCCGATAGCTTGTTGCTGCCACGCACTTCGTACACCGTCCCCCAGGTATACTCCATACAGTGGGGCAAACTGTTTCACCATTGAATGAAGGCTGCCGTGGGGAAATCCTATCTGCCGATTGTCGGGTCAAGATAATCATTGGCAAAATTCGCGTTGACCTGAATGTTTCATTGTGATAGATTGTCCACGTCTTCGTGTGACCAACAATCCATCAGGATATCACCATATTGCTGCATAAGCCTCTGCAACGCCGGTCTCGCAGTAATCGCTCCAGACACAGTCGAGTCGAGCGTCAAAAAGCACGTGAGCAAAGGCTTCATACTGGCAACCCACTCCGAGTCTGGATCCGTGTTAGAGAGGTGTGTCGAAGTCAAGTCGCCATGTTGATCGGCTGATATATGCAGGTCAATAGTATGTTCGATTGCCTTGGAGAGGGCCAGGACCACCAGGGCCGTATTTGCATGGTGTGAGATGAAATCCATCTTTGCTTGAACACTATTGATGAGTCTAAACTGGCCCATTGCCGATACGTCCACAATTCGTTGCGCTATTGTGAGAAGAGACGTAACAGCCTCTCTCTGGTAAATCAGCGCCTTGTCCAGCAGGGGCTGTCTCTCGACGACAGGAAGTATGTTGGATGCGCGATGAAGCTGTTCTATGAGCAGTAGAGTGCCTAAGCTCCAAAACAACAGCATAAATGCTAAAATCACCGGATCGTCAGCATCAATTCTTGGGCGATGGCAATAGATGATTCACCTGAAGCCAGTTTTGATTTCTCGGAAAGTAGATAAAAAGAGATGGTGCATTGCTGGAGCCATGAGCCATATGTCAATGCAAACTCGTCGTTGATCCCCATAGATATGGTGATGGCATTCCTGAGCGTGGCCATATTGAATGCTGCGTCGCTGGTCAAAAGCATCTGCCTCAGGTTGATCGTCCCCCTAAAGACACGGAAAAGATCTCCTGCGGCATTCTGGCAATGCTTTGGAACTTCTTGATCGAAGATAGCTGGTTGCTGCCATTCTGGGGCTAGGTGACCGCTGAGGAGGGTCCCTTGCTTTATCGTTAGTCATTACATTATAATACAAGTCCGTCGTGTTGCATACCGTTTGACCTTGGAGGTGCGTCTTCCAACATACAAGGTCGCTCATGAAGTACTGAATCAATCGTGTCGCGCAGATAGCCATACCAGCGGATAATGCCAACAGAAGCCTGAAGGAGGAAGCGATAAATTGACTGACGTCCCAAGTGCACACAGTAGTCTTCCACGAGACCCTGTAGCTCTTCCATCTTGCGCAGAGCATCGTCCAATAGGCCCAGCGGAGTGTCTCCATAACAGGATATAGACGCCGCTTCTGGAGGAACACTCGTCATTAGAAAGAGGAAGACTGAATAAAGTTTGACAAATGATCGGTTGTCTCTCGAGGAAACCAGATGAGAATGTGCATTGAACCAGGCCGCAGTGAAAACGTGTGTACTATTGGTACTCCGATCTCCCGGCCCAGAGTCTGGTCCCGAGCACTGACTGACATCCGGCGGGTTTTCAAAAAGCTGGGCCAATGGACCATCCGCCCGCTTGGACGGTGCGAACTGGAGAGCGAACGCCTGCAGCACAGCGATCAATGTGCGCTCATTCTGATTGCGTGTTTTCTGATCAATGGCATTGCCGTACAGAGGGCCAAAGTTGTCCAAGAATCGCGCTACCCCAATCATTGTGACCTTGTTAATCTGACTCGCCAGTCTTTCCGGTGCCATATTAGCGTGGATCTGGGAGCCGTTAGTGTCTACCGAGGCGTTCTTCCAAGAGGGCGTAAACATGTTGCCCACAGATTGGCCACTGTTAATATCCAAGCTTGACGGATTTGACTGATCAGGATCAAACGAATACTTGTAGGAACCAGCGAAGAGATTACAGTTGTAATCAAGATATCTTATGGCGATCCCGGACATCATGGAATTGTAGACCTCACCGAGACTTTGATTTATTCGCTGAGTCTCGACACTGGAGTTGAGCAAATGAATTGGGCTGCCCCTCCAAAGCCCAAGCGTCGAATTTTTTCGGGCAAACAAATCACTGAGCGATCTAGGTGGTGTCTGGTAATGGCTGCCCGAGCTGTGGGTGGTTGAGGAAGATGTGCTACTGCTTTGATAGTGTTCAGTGGCCGGAGCCTCGGTGGTAAACACCTGGCGGTCCAGGTTGGTCCATTCCGATACCAGATTTCCCATGAACATATCGACATCAAGGAACCCGGTATAGGGAATCCCACCCCAGAGGGCATTTTGCGTGGTTCTTCGAGTGGAGTCCACGGGCTCCGGGTCCGCGCACAAAGGGACAACAACCTGCTTCTCAGATCTCGGGATAGCTGGGGCGATAGGTTGTTCCTGTACATACGAGGCTGGTTGCTTCGCCTTGTTCTTCCTCTGGTTGAGTCGGGAATTGACAAAATCGAACGTGCAGTTGTGCCCGAGATGGAGACAATTCAGGCAGCTATTTGGTGACCCAGGTTTGACACCATCCGGGAAGGCACATCGTCTTTTCGAACGGCGACAGGGGTCACAAGACGAGTTCTGCTTCCGAACTGTAGGAGCAGGTCCCATGAGGATTTGTGGAACTTGAGTAGCGGTGCCGTGAGCCATAGCCATGGACGGTCAGCAAAGTCAACAATATTAAAGTAATTAACTTGTGCCACGATGGATCTGGGAAATTGTTTGAGGCGTGGCGATGCAGGAGATGGCAGACACAGTAGTCGCTTCAACACGGACTCGTTCTAGCCAAGTTGATTTCCAACTCTTTGACGGGGCTCTGCATTGTTCCATCTCACAAGCCGGAAAGGCTGGATTGTGGTCACGGCTCAGATCCTCCATCTTCCCTTTCATCACGGGACCAAGCTTTAACTTTGCCGCGGCTGCAGGGATCGGATCCGACCAGGCCGTTGTCATCGCGTTGGCCATGGATGGTACAATTGGTGCATTCTCCCGCGCGCCGATGACAAAGTCTTATGAAATGTTGAAGCGGGAGCCGATCCCTGTTCAATGGGTGTCAGAGCGGCCGTTTGGGCTCATCATTTTGCCCTGGAAAGTAATGGATCAAAGTGTATAATATTTTGTAGAGATCGCAAAGAATCAAGTTGGGTCTTTGACTGCCAGGATGAGGAGCCTGCGATTGCGTAAGAAATTGCCCCCTTGGCACCGTAGACCTGCTCCTCAAAGCCATCATCTTCCATGCGCAGCTTACCACAGGCGATGGTCCAAGATAAACCGGGATGTTCTTTGAGAATGATCGTCAGGATCTGCAATTGGCCGCTGAGCACCGACATATCGGAAACACCAAGGCGGAAAGTCGATGAATTCGGCCCACTAACCGCCTGACGCCACCTGGACGGCCGCGGTGATCAAGTCCCGTAAAACACCCTGAGCGATTCGAGACGACGGTAGGCAGTCTTTGCACATTGTCTCCAACAGCGGCGGCAGCACCGAGAGATACGCAAAGGATTCATCTCGCGAGCCAGGGCGAGTCTGAACACACTGAGACTTGACCGGGACCGGATCCCCACAGGCATTCCGGCTCTGTGAAAAGATATGACATATTAGTTCTTTCTCTAGGGGATGAGCTCACATCTAGTGGCCAGAGACCAAGGATGCAGACTCAACATCGACAATCAATCAGGTGGCAGTCACCATTGCTACTGCAGAAAGCCCCATTGGACACAAGGGCTACAACTCAGGAGTCGTATTAGCCCTATGCCCAGATGCTCATGCCGAGTGAGACCTTGTATTTCTGCACGAGCAAGCCGAAGGCATGGTGCTAGACCCTTATTTGAATGACCAACCGGGAAGATATACCGAGTGCATTGGTGTCATTGCTTCGACGCAAGGCTATACAGGCCGCAAGGCTGAATGTCCCTTTCATTATGCAGTTCACTAGGCGCAAGGCTTATGAAAAACCTTGATGGTCCTGAACCCGAGATTGCTTCGTAACCATTTCCAGGTCTGCCCCAAGGTTTTGCAAAGGATCAAGAACTAATGTCTCAAAGTGTCATTTAACGCGACGTCCTTTCACCCTGGGTTATTGGTATACGAACTGTCCCGGGAAACTACCTAGGGACCCAGGTATGGTCAATCCCATGACCGTATCTCCTCAACGCAGGCTTCTCCCCTCATTCCTATACCATATACAAAGACCGGTCCACTCACCAACGCAGATTCAATATCGCCGCGCTCGACCATGGCACTGTGACAGCAAGCATCCCACCCTGTGTTATCTGCAACACCTCCCCCGACGTGACATTGTTTAGCTTCACTGGCCTCCCTTGATGAAGCTCGTAATTATATGACCAGCCGTCAAAAGTAATGCCCGTGATGGCGTCACTCCCGTTTGCCATCAGTCGCTGCACACGGACTCCCTTCGCCGCTGACCCAAGTCCAGTGGTTGGCAGTTGGAAGCTGAACGTCTCGCTAGGCCGAGGTCCGTTGGAACCGGCCGTGCCGTTGGAGGTGTAATTGTACGCATTCATCTGGATGATGGCTATCCTCTCTAACCGACCATCGACATATGCCGCATAGGCGTTTTGATGTGTGCTTCCCAGTTCGATATCACTTATGCTGACGTTGTTTTTGGTCAAATCTCCAAGAAAAGTTGCTACCACGATGTTCCCATAGTATGGTGCCTTTGTACCTATGGTCTCGTTGACAGTCTGGATCGGTTGCCATGAAGCGTACCTATAGTTAGTGCCTTGATGCATGTGTACTCGAGCAATACCCGTGGCGGCACAGTAGAGGTTGAAATCCACGCCCCAGAGAGCAGCACCGAACGAATTAGACAGACCTGGAGCTCCTTCGTTGTACAAGCTATTGGTCTCGCCAAGGATGTATGGAAGACCTGTGTACGCCAGAAGGCTTGATTCGTTGAGGTGCTTGTTGACTGATAAGACGGTTGATGTGTGATTCATTAAGGTGCCTTGGAGAGTCACACCGGGCTGGGTTGCACCTCCAATGTAACTGGACACTGTCAACAACTATAAGCCTGATTTTCAAACGACATACTTATGGCTGTCAATGAATGCAATATCGTTGTCGGCGTTCAATCCAGCTTGCCACGTGGTGATCATGTTCAAGCTGTTTGAAGTCCCCGCAAAGTTGGGGGCGTAAAACTTGAACTTCCCCTGCTTGATGATATCCGGACAATTCTGCTGGACCAGTTGATGCATGGTGCGAGTCTTATTGAGCCATTCTTGAACGTAATCAGCCTCCTTCCACCAATTCGGTCTCACTGGGCCTTGGGCACTGGTCTTGTAAAGATCAGGCTCGTTACCTAGCTCCCAATAGGCGACTTTGCTGGCACCAAGAGCTTTGCAAACAAGCGGAGCAGTTCCCACCAAGGTATCGTAACCAACGGACCCATTCTTGCCCAGGTTGAATCCGTGGATATACGTGACACCTGGCCAAGTGGTGTAAGAGTCAAAGTAGCCGGGACCGATAGATATAGTCGTTGGGTAGTCTCTCGACCTCGAGAAGTTAAAGCTACCAACCAGGGCGGCCGTCTGGGAAGCATTAAAGGTGGCGTAATCCCTGGCCCTTCATTCGGCATTAGTCCCTCGATATAGCTTAGGAGGAACGTACTCCGTATTCCCACCAACTCTGATGATAGGATAGGACCCTTGAAGGTTACGCAGGTTGTTCAAAAGGTTGTATGAGAAGTTGTTCGGTTGACTCGAGTTCCCTGGAAAGAGTTGGTGACGAACTCCTGCTTCTTCTCTGGCAACCTACCTGCAAAATCCGGAAAGGATGAAAACTCAATCGAGTATGAGACGAAGGACTCGAGGAGTGGCTTGCTGGCATTTTGGGGAGGAGCGAGAGACAAGGAAATAGCGCATGTAGCTACCTCGATAAGGAGCAATCCAGCAACAACACGAGACATGAACATTGTGAAAGGCAGCGTGATTAAAGAACGAAGACCTTCCAGCTCATTTTCCCACCTATTTATTCCTTTCGTACGGCGGCCATTCCAACATAAACGCTCTGGAGCAAAGCCCTGTTCATTCCAGCATTCCGCGGGGGGCATGCTTCGGCACATTTAAGGCCAGGAATTCCCCAGGTTTGCAAGTCTCGCGATTGGTGGGAAGCTTTGCATTTCAGGAAGGTGACAGAGCATTTGCCGGGGGAGGTTCACGGATCGGCAACCGTACAACGCATGTTTTGGGAGCGGAGAGCTGACAGGAATACCTTTCATTTGCCCGGAAAGGAATTTGAGAGACGGCGGGCTCGCAGCTCGCAGCGTCATCTGCAGAACTGGAGTCACATCATGACGGAAGGTGGAAATGATCTGGTGGTGGGAGAGGGGAAGTTGAGTGATGATGAAGCTCTCGCAGTTACTATGCATGGAGAAAGGAGAAAAGTCAACAGTGATCGTTGCCAAGCCGATTTTCTTACGGCGGAGTATTTTGGTGCCTCCAGCGCAGTTTCATTATTTTTGAACTTGCAGGCAAGACATACATAGTGGACATATGTAACAGCTACAGCAAAGACAAGATCGAGATACCATTATTTTGCGCAAACATCAGATACTCCATCTTTCCTTCGCGTTCCCATATCTGAATATGTTCTGAAAGCCTTCTCTCGCGTATCTCTCGACTAAACCCCTAATCCTGTCTAAGATGCCCTCGCGATCTCCGTCACGAGGGCGGTCTCCTACACGATCGCATACGCCAACTTCTATACAACGAGCACCCTCTCCACCCTTCAATCTTTCACGTTCGCCGCGTCGGTCGCCCTCACCGCGATCGCGTTCTCGTTCCCCTTCTCGATCCAGATCCAGATCATACACTCGGGCGTCTCCGCCTCGCGATGGTCGCAATGGGCATGGGCGGGGGAGAAGCCCCAGCCGAAGCACGACGCGCAGCAGGAGCAGGAGTCCAAGTCGCGGTGACAGGAGGTCTTATAGAGAACGAAGCTACACGCGCAGCCCCAGTCGAGACAACCGACGGGTGCAGAGCTCCAAGATTGTGGTGGAAAAGCTCACCAGAAATGTGACCGAAGCCCATTTGCGTGAGATCTTTGGCTCATACGGTCGCATCGAGTCGATTGACCTCCCACTGAACAAACAATGTAAGTCTAACCTTGCCCCGGCCCGGAAGACGTCTAACGTGGGACAGTCATGACAAATCGCGGCACGGCATACATTCTTTACGATCATCCTTCCGGCTCAGAATCTGCCATTGCCCACATGCATGAGGCCCAACTGGATGGTGTCGTCATTTCTGTGAGCATTGTGCTTCCTCGCCGGGCTTTTTCGAGATCACCGCCTCCAGCCAGATCCTCCCGATATGGCCCACTACCCTCCCGTTACGGACCACCTCCAAGAGGACCTCCCCCACCGAGATATCGAAGCCCTCCCCCCAGGAGAGGCGCCTACGGTGGAGGGAGGCGAGCAGCAGAAGACGACACGTACGTTCCACGTGACACATATTCAAGGTCTCCTTCACCGCCCAGGCGGCGTCGGCGGTCACCGTCATATTCCAGATCCCCATCTAGGACACCGCCTCGAAGACGTGGCCCACCGGCTCGAAGTCCACCAAGGCGGAGAAGACGCAGTCCAAGTTACAGTTCTCGGAGCAGTTACAGTCGGAGTAGAAGCAGAAGCAGAAGTCGGTCAAGAAGCAGACCCAGGTATGGAGGAAGAAGATGAGCTGAATGAGAGTCGATGGACTGTCGTTTTATCTCCTCGAACGGAGAATAAAAGAAAAATACGAGCGATACTCGAAATGTAGTGTTTGACAACCCAACTTTATGCGAAAGCGCATGGAGCATCCTTGTCTCAGTCGGACGGAAGTGCTTCTAACAAGGGACGAGCACGCAAGGGCTTCATAGATGAACGAATTGAAACCGTTAATTCAAATCCCATAGCAGTCATCTGTCAAACTTCAAACTTGTGCGGACGACCGAAGTTTCAAAGTTTCAAAGTTTCAAAAGTGACAGGACAAGAACTGCTCAGAGAGGGAGCCCCCGGAGCATGGTCTCCGATATAGCTGCCTAGTGCCTAGGTAGGTCCCTAGCCTAGGCATCTTTACCTAGTGGGCTGCCCACAGCTCGGCGTGGTTGAGGCCCCTAGACACCTATTCGACTGATTTTAGCGGTGGTGGCGGCGGGTGCATTTAGTTGAGCTGGTTCCTTGCATGAGAGCCGCTTGGCGGTCGGGTGGAGCTCCAGTGGTGCCAGTCAGTGACAGGCGCCGCACTCTGGCGAATCCTCGACCCTCTCCAACGCCTGCGCCAATTTTCAGCTTCCGCTCACTTTCACTTTCTGGTGCGCGATCAATGTAAAAGTGAGCGCAGTTGGAACGCATCAACAACCACCTCGGTTTCGGCAGCGATTCCTGTCAGTGAATCGTCATCCCATGTCTGCGACTATCCTTGCCGGCGTCTAGTCTCTACCAAAGCTTCTGCGCGCCCTCCGAATGACAACGCGTCTTCTTTTGTCACTTTGCCCGGTCAGAGCATCCACCTCCCTTCATTTAGTTGATCGTCAGCCCCCTGCGCATTACCCGCGCGTCGATCACCATGAGTACCGACCCTGAGACTCCCGATGCGCCTGATGGAATCGACCACCATGACGAAGAGAGCGAGGCCGACGATGAAGCTATCAACGACGCCAGCATGCAGGATGCGGAAGACGATGAAGGTGGAAATGACGGTGCCGTTGACGGCGAAGCTGATCCTGCGACTGAACGAACCTTGCCCAATGGCAGACCTTACACCGTATCTGATGAACCACAAGACTATAGTGTCTTCAACAACCCGCGCGATCTCGCCGACATGCGTCAGAGACTTTTCACCCTCGAAGACCCCGTTGAGTTGCCGGTCGCGGACTGGCGAAATTATTTCCCTTTTGTTGATAATATCTGGCGTAAAATGAGATCCCAGCCAGAGGACGCCGGTGCCAACGTCGAGTATTATGCCTGCAGGCTGCGACGCGGCGCCAGCCAAAAACCACATACGCCAAGGCCCACTCCAGAGGGTAAACAGAAGAGGAAGAAAAGAGTCCGAGACGAAAAGACATGTGCCATGACGATGAAGGTGGTCTACAACAACGGCCCAATAGAGACCTGCACTATTTCAAAAGCTACCGATGGAGTAATGAGACATTCCCATGATCTGGACTACATCGATGGTACAAAGCGAAATACCGGAATCATGGATACAGCTCGCCATGAAGCTACCAAAGGTTATTTGCCCGCTTCGATATATTGGAAATTGTGGCAGGAGCCAGACAAGATGCAGGCTGCTGGGGGGAGGTTTATGAAAATGTCAGACGTCCGAAATGTCCAGTATGCCTGGCGCCAGGGACATCAACAAGTTGTTCTCAAGGCACACAAGGGCTTCAGTCAACAGCGCGCCCTCCGACAGCCGCCAGCCCCTCCACCTCTTCCGAAACCTCAATTCCAACCTTCCATGCAGCCTGGCGTCTTTGGCCGACTGGAACCCGTCAAACCAGATGCACGGAATGAGCCAACAGCAGCAATAACGACAACGATGACGACGACGGCGACGTCAATCCAGTGGGACACGTTACAATATCCACATCATGCCAGAGGTTTTTTGGAACCATATGTGCCCGATCCCAAACTTGCCGCCGTCCGAACCCGTCCGCATATCACTCTTACCTGGGCAAGCAGCCTTGATGGCAGGATCAGTCAAGTCCCAGGAGTTCCTACGGCTGTATCTGGTCCAGAGACAAAGGCAATGACACACTATTTGCGAAGTCGGCATGATGCCATCTTGGTTGGTGTTTCAACAGCCATAGCTGATGACCCTGCCTTGAACTGTCGACTCGCAAATCCCGGCGGGTATGGTGGACTAGCCTGGGAGTTCCAACCACGGCCCATCATCATTGATCCTCACGCACGGCTACGAATTCACCCAGAGATGAAAGTGCTCAAGACAGCAGCCGAGGGTCGAGGCAAGGCCCCCTGGGTCGTGGTCGCTCCCGGTGCATTGCTACATCCTGTTGCTGTAAGCACGCTAAAAGCTCACGGTGGAGAATATCTGATGATTAATGACTATCATCCTGCACAAGGAGGACTAAACTGGGAAGGTGTTTTCCATGTGCTATTTCGAGAAGGAATAAAGAGCGTCATGGTTGAAGGAGGTGGGATCGTACTCTCAGAGCTTCTGAAAATGCATCGCTCCCATCTGGTCGACTCTATCATTCTCACAATAGCTCCGACATTCTTTGGTAAAGCAGGAGTGATGGTGTCTCCGGATCCAACATTCGACCCTACAGGACGCCCAATTGCTACCAGGTTGAGAAATGTCAGATGGCAACCAATGGGAGACGCCGATGTGGTTATGTGTGGCCACATGACTATCGATCCTTCCCCGCCTACAAATGGTATTCTACCTGGTATCGAGGAATACTCGCGAACAGCGGCAGTTGTTCCAAACCCGCAACAACAACAGCAGCAGCAGCAGCAGCAGCAACTTCAACAGCCGCCAGGAGGACAACAAACACCACCCGCCCCGCCAGCGAAATCGCAAACACCTCAGCAGCCGGCTGTCGTCCAGACGGAGGCTCATGCATCCACGAGTGTTCCTACTGGTACTCCGCAGCAACCGGTACCTGTGCCTCCACCGGTATCTGCCCCTGCACAGCCTTGAGTTGAACAATCAAAACGGAGACCCCATGCTTGCTGCGGGGAGAACAATTGGTCTCTCAACTTCACCAACGGAAATGAAAAATCGCTATGGGGAAATAGTGGTAAACGGGACACCAACCCCGGAGCCTAATGAATCAAGTGATGAAACCGAACAAAAAGCGATCCATGTAAAGTCAATGCGCGGGCATGCAAGAGCGACGAGAAAGAATATTGAACACCGCTAGCTCATTTACAACAAAAGGAAGAGGCGTCTGACACTTGATACGGGACGAGCTAATGACTTCTACGACGCAGGAAATGGGAAAATGAAAAGTGTGATGAACAATGCTGGTCACATGGATGAACCTGGGCCAGGTAGACAGTCCTTTTCCGACGATTTCGAGTTCTGGAACGCAAGCTGGAAAGCAGGAGATTGCGTTGTCTACTATTTACTGGCTATGTATTGCCGAGTGCTGTTGGTTCCAGGGAGGGGAGTGCAGGAACTCAATTCTAGAGAACGATGGAAAAAGGTGCACCTTGGCATGTTAGGACTAGTACTAGTAGCAACAAGGAGTGGCTGGACTCCGCGGTAGTGCTTAATGCTGCGGTGCAGGGAGCTGACCAGGCCTTTCAGCGCATTTTATGATTGGAATACTACTACTATGTACTTCCATACCAAATTAGCAGCACAGACCACTAAAGTAGCTAAACCCAACGAGGAAGAACACACATAAAGCCAGCTAGACTAATTTTAGCCAATTGTCCGTTTTGGGATATCTTAGTGACGTATTAATTTTCGAAGCAGAGAAATTATTATAATAGTATATATATAAATGTCTCTAGCCCTACGTAAGGACTTTTCTCCCATCTCTAGATAGCCTCGATACTGTATCGAGACCATCTAGAAACTCTACATTTAGTATTAAGTCTAGATATATTACTTTATATACAAACATTAAAAGTATTCAATTTTTCTCGTCGAAATTGTTTTTTCTTTCTTCTCTTTAAGGAGAATTAGTATTAGCAATCCCACTCTATAATTGAATTCTCTATACTACACTAGTAATAAAAAAGCCTTGAATATATAGTAGAGACTTTTAGAGTCGAGGAAAGTACTGTTACTACTATTCCTAGTGTCTAAGAAAGATCGGGCAAGGATTGAGACTTGCTAATTTACTAGAGACGAGATTCAGTAGTATCGAAGTAGTCTCCGAGATAGTATTTAAGAAGAGTCCGAGAAGTATCGAGATCCTGGCATCGACTAGAGATAGAGTAAAGACTATGTAAAGGATGGTACGTATATAAAAAACCCTCAGGGGGAAACCAGGCGATGTGAATATTATTTATGTGCCATTCGTAGTATTTCAGCGGGTTAAGAGCGCGGAATCTTATCTGCGTATAGTATTAGAAAGGTAGTGGTAGAGGGAATCATATATACTAGTATTATATTAGTTCGAACTGGTTTAAATAGAGCCAGTATGGTCAGCGGACCTAGTTATAGCCCGATCTAAGACCGATTCCAGACCGATTCGAACCGATTAGACCTATATAATATATAAAATATCATGAATCGATTTTAAATCGATTTAGTCTAGGGCGAGCCGACTTAAATTGAGCTCAAATCGATTTAGATTACTTCGAATCGATCTCGAATCGGGTTGAATTCATCTGGCTCACCTATAAATCTCTTAAATCGAGTTTAACTCAGGCTAGAACCGGGGCGGAACTGGGCTAGAACCGATTCAACACTGGGTGGACGGTGAGTGTAGTAGTATGTAGCTTACACCGGCGGTAGGTCATGGAGACCGACAGAAAAGTACTAGTATAAGTAGTGTTAGCAAAGAGACCGGATCCGGATTCGGATATGATTCATGCTAATCATTAGGGAGTCCTGCGACTTATCTATACTATCGACCTTCCTTCGTAGTGCTGCTAAAAAGAGATACTCGTTTGAACGTCTATAATTGAATGTCAGCAGTGAAGGATATCTCAGGGAATACTAGTATCTCGATCACTCTCTCAGAGTAGCGATCTATTACATAGTATTAGTACCTCTTTGAACATCCAATGGCATCCGCCGTCAGTCTTAGACTCACTGCCAGTCTTCGGAAGCCCTTCTTCTGGGGTGGTTCAGCATTATTAACTTTTGAGCCGACCGTGCTACGTCTCCATCGTCGACCTCAGAAGGGAATTTACTCTGTATACAATATAGTACTAGTATCTTCCACCGAGCCAGTTCTTACAAAAAATGTCCTCGCGCTATTCGAAAGCTCTGAACACGACCACCAACAACATCATCGTGCCAATCGGGGTATTACTCCTGACTCAAGCAGCGCCGGAGCCATTCCAGCTCCTAACGGAGATGAGATCGCAGCAACTAAAAAGCTTATGAGTCCCTCTGTTGGAGAATGTCCTCACTTACAAACGAGGGGACTCTAGCAAGAGATTGTGCGAGTATGAGGTGGATCAAGTTCGGGAAGAATTTCCATCAAGCTCCTGGTAGGAGACAAAGATCTGGTGGAAACAGTTGAGAGGGTGCAGAAGGAGACGGTGAGTGGATTTGGGAGTGAGAAGTACTAGCGGGGACCTGTGTCCTGTTAACTTCAATGCCTGAGGACTTCAAGTTGCCATGGAGTTGAGGAAGCTGTCGTAAAGAGGAGTGACGCGCAAGGGAAGGAGGTATTTTATGAAATGTTGCCAGTATACTAATAGTACATGATTTATTCACTAGCGCTATCCTAATAGTGCCTAGTATACGCTAGCTCTCACTAGTGCCATACGGCTTCTACTAACTGCGTCCCTACCAGGTCACTTAGTACTTCATCGCTTTTCAACCATGACAAGCACTTCCGCCACTTTAGTAGAGCCCTGGTCTTTCTTACCGAAGATCTTTGTCTGCGCCATCCTGACCAGCAGCACACTTACACTTAGCGCTCTAAGCATACTCGAGTCACCCTTTCTCCAAACCAACCATGCTAGCCAATACTAGCATCGCCATTATTGCACCTCTTCCCATCCTACTACTATTGTTCACCATTGGAGTTTTCAATTACAAGCACCTACTACCTCTCTGGACATATAAAAGGCAGATCAAGCTCGATTTCTCGCCCAACGAACTTTCTGGCGTCGATATAGCTGTTGTCTTAGTTATCTTTCTGTTGAGATCGGTCAAACATTCAATACTCTCGACATACAAGTGGATATGCAACGCCAGAAATGATGTCTCTGAAGTTCCAATCTCCCCAGATGAAGACGAACTATCGTTGGTCATGCCGTTTCGACCAACACAAGCAGACCTCAGTGCCTATTCCGTGGCTGTCAAGAATTCACTAGTTGATAGGGACGACGTTCAGTTAGTCAGCTCACAGCTGCTTCTCCTCCTATCAGCTCTGAGTGAGCCAGCCATGCTGTTGTTACTTGCCCACCGGTCGTGTCAGATACGACCTCTAGGCTCCGTCAACGTAAGAAACCGATTCGAACTGTTGAGGCCCGACCTCTGCACAGGGGAGACATTGGTGTCTTTCAAAGAGGCCTTCTTGACTGCAAGGCTCTCAAAGCATGTCCGCACGGTCAAACGAGGGTTTGAGGTTGACCTCACGGTAAGCTTGAATGTTCTAAGCAAGGATTCCACCGACTCGATCCCGGTCTTTCGGCAAAATTTCACTATTTTGCAGTTCGCAAGAATTCGCGCAGAGATCATTCAGGGACGGAATGCCGCCCCAGATAGTACTATATCCACCCCGGCCTGGTCAGCTTCGATACCTCTCACCGTCGAGTACAATGACCCCACCGGCTGGGCAAGGCTCTGCAAAGATTACAATCCAATTCACATCTCGACGATCGCGGCAAAGCTCTTTGGATTCCCAGGGAAACTAGCCCACGGCAATTACATCGGTGCATTAGCTGCCAAGTACATTGCTTTTGCCAACGCGAACGAGCCGCTTTTTATGGAAATTACGTTCAAGCGGCCCGTGGTTGTCCCTGCGCACTTGGAGTTGAAGGTTTCCCCAGCGGCGGCAGAAGAATCACAGTCACGCCTTGTTATTATTACATTGTTCCAAATTATTAGCAAGAACAAAATCTGCGTCGAAGGGAGAATTGGCCAGCTCAAATACACGGCCAACGCCTGATGCTGCCAAATCCCTCTTCTCGACAAAGGGGTGGCAAGCGAACAATGACGAAGTCGACTCCCGATCAAGCCGCGGAATCAGTCGGCAAGTCGGGTCCCAGCCTTACTAAAGGAGCTGTCTCGCTGTTCAATGGCGCAGAGCCAATTTTCGGAATGGTCGGCGAATCACAAGCCACTCGATCTGGAGATCAACGCGTCGGCGGCTTGGGTCAAATTTTAACATTTTCGCGCATGTGAAGTCCGAGCCTCCCTCCTTTCCAATCTGCGAGTTTTATGTGTTCAAGGCGCAATTGCGACGGTCTGGGAATATATACTTAGTCTAGTCCTCTGCTTCCTCTCTTTTGCCCGTGTTTACTCCATTCAATCACATAGATCTGTACTGTGAATCCCCCTTCAATTGGTGTTTCAGAAATCTTGCCGGCCGGAAAACAAAATGTCGTTCATTCTTGCTTATCGAAAACCAAAAGAGAAACTGGCGAGGGCTCGGGCGCGAGCACCAAGCATTCCCAGGCTCCATGAGAATCTTGCAAAGCTCAAATCGAAGCCCTACAGGCTGTTAAAATTCGAAGAGCTGCCTGAATGGTACCAAGGTAACCACTTTACGAGATCGGGCTATCGACCAGTATCCAACTCATGGTCTACTTGTATCTTTTCTCTCGGGCACCTCCACAACGAGTCGGTCAATATCTACACTCATCTCATTCCGGCCTTCTGTCTTGCTGTCGGCCAAGTTCTTGTCTACCGCGGTCTCAGCTATTTCTACCCCGATGCGTCAATGGCTGATTACGCCGTCTTCAGCATCCAGGTCGGCGCTGCAATCGTCACAATGCTGCTTTCCTCTACCTATCACACCCTTATCTGCCATTCCCAGGATATCGAGAACTTAATGCTGAGAGTCGATTATGTGGGTATCCTGACGCTGATTTTAGGAAGCTTCTTTTCCGGAATCTATGTTGGATTTTATTGCGAACCTCTGCTCCGTCGAGTCTATTGGGGCATGATCATTTCCCTTAGCCTCATCACGGCCATACTGGTTTTGCACCCAAAATTACAGGGTCTCAGATATCGGAGTCATCGAACGTGGGCTTTTATATCCACCGCACTTTCAGGCTTCGCACCCATCATTCACGGCCTTTACCTCTACGGCTGGAGCGAGATGTGGGTACGCTCGGGGATGCCCTACTGGTTTCTGGAGGGCATCGTGTACGGGATGGGCGCTTTCTTCTTCGCGACTCGGATACCCGAGTCGATATGGCCAGGCGACTATGACATCTGGTTTTCATCGCACCAATTTTTCCACGTCTTGGTGGTCATCGCAAGTCATGTCCACCTATATGGAGTTTGGGTGGCTTTTGATTGGAACTACGAAAACCAAAGGTTCTGCCCTGCGATCGGGTTATAACCAGTGGCGGCTGATTCGTCTATGCATTTACGCGACCTAGAAACAAGAAACGTGGGAACCCAGCTTGGTGGCTGGTCAATTGGTCTATGTGGTCGGTCTATTGCAGATCTAATTTCTATGCTCAAACAGTGAATTTTTGCAGATTCTCGAGCCCAGATTCCTTTGCGATTTTGGCGACCTGCTCTTCACCGAGCTCGTCGAAGATGTCGTAACCCCATCGGGCAGGGAAGTTAAACCTTTTGTGTCTCTCGAGCGCGTTCAACCTTTGCATCGCATCGTCGGGGAGGATAGCATCTTGAAAGTTGTCGCGGATGCGTTTTTCGGTGACACTCTTGGGAAGCACCACCGTCCCGCGTTGGACGGCCCAGCTCACGAGGACTGCACCGGGGTCCATCCCCAAGGACTTTGCAATGGCATGTACTTCGGGGTCATCGACCGTCTTTAGCTCTCCGGTCATGTTATTACCCAGGGGACTATACGCCTGGACCAGGATTCCCTTCTCATTGCAGAAGGCGAGTAGTTCGGGCTGCTGAAGATATGGATGTGCCTCCACCTGGTTAACTGCAGGGACTACCTCGCAACTGGACAGGAGCTCCTTCAGACGGCGAACGTTGAAATTTGAGACACCAATTGCGCGGGTCTTCCCAGTCTTCAACAATGCCTCCATCGCCTTCCACGTCTCGTTGAAATGCACACTTGACAGCCGGAACACGCCCTGCTCGTCGAGGGGAAACCACCGGTCGCCAGATGCGAAAGCCACGGGCCAGTGCATAAGGTACAAGTCGACGTAGTCGAGACCGAGATCCTTTAACGACTTGTCGAGTGCCGGTTCGACATCCTTGGGATCGTGTTTGCTGTTCCAGAGCTTGGTCGTAATGAAGATGTCTTTCCGGTCGACGCCACTTTTCCGAATGCCTAGGCCGACCTCTGTCTCGTTTCTATAGATTGCCGCACAGTCCAGATGCCTGTACCCAGCCCTGAGAGCTATCTCTACCGCCTTCTCGACTTCGTGCGGTGCAGCCTGCCACGTGCCGAATCCGACAGCAGGAATTTTAGTCCCTGTATTGAGGGTAAACGTTCGATTGAGTGCCATAGCTGCTGTCTTGGGTTTTCTGTGAATGATCGAGGCGAACAATATATTGTGTTTGGGGAGAGAGATCGAAATTCTACCACTGCAGAAGGAGTTGCGCTTATCATCCTCAACGCAGCATCATTCCTTCGCTTTTCCTTTTCTTTTCCGTATCCTGCTCAGGAAACTTTTCCACCGGACACTCGGCTTTGTCGGCTATTGAACCGGTGCCCGCGTTGCGTCAAACCGGATCCCAAAGTCAAGGGAGTGTGAGGAGGTTTTTCCACGGCTTCCCGACGGAGGAATCGCCTGTTTGCCGGCTCTAGGCTAGCCTGCTTACGCCCTTTCGAGGTTGGCCCTCGCCCAAGACACTGTCTGGAGCCGAGGAGATTCCGCTGTTCCAGGATTTCCCCGCCACCGAATCTTTCTCATCAGAGCAGCTTTTGATCCTTTGTCTGTCAGCCGTCCCTACGGAAGGCAGTTGGTCCAAAGTTGTTCGACCCACGAAGGATGGACGAGTCCAAGATCAAGTCTCCGACGGAGAATGATGCTCTCCCATCCAGCCCTCCCAAGAGACGCAAGCTCAAACATCCACGCACAGCAAGGGCTTGCATGTTCTGTAGGAGGTATGTGATCCCCCTGGTGCCTCGGCGGCAGGGATTGTTTGCGAACGAAGCCTCAAACCAGCAGACTCCATTGGAACCTTTACGTCCTCCATGCCTGTATACTGACGGTGTACCATACGTATCCAGACGAAAAGTGCGATGCTCAGGCACTCAACCCTGTGATTACTGCAGTGGTGAAAGTGTTCGCTGCGAGTACGATGACGGTATTGCGAGACCACCACCGAGGGCTTTCAGTCATGCCCCAATCTCTGGCTCAAACATCCATCCGGTTCCAGTAAGTTGGCATTCGCCTGGCAGCCCAGCTGGCGAGCGTGCAAACGCCACTACCTCAATCACGCAATCGTCGAACCGGGCAGCCATCATGTCACGCGAGCATACACCCCATCTGTCTCGAGGCCCATCTCTGGAACCGACCTTTGCTGAAGGCCACCATATTGCCGCAACAGCGGGAGTATCCTTCCTTTATCATTCATGGAATCGAGGTGATGCAGTCGAGGGAGAGGCTGTATTACCATCGGCCCCGTTGACCTGCCATGGAGACATCCCTCCGGTTCAAGTTCGACAAGACCAGCCGTTCCCCAAACGAGAGGAGGCAGATGCGCTTTTGGAGCGCTACTTTCGTTTTGCAACGCCAACCTATCGCTTCCTCCATCGGCCAACGCTCGAGAAGTGGACATCTCAACTGTTGTCAGGGGCTCGTATGTTGACCGCAGAAGTCGCCTGTACCCTGTTGGTGTTCTCGCAATCGCTTCTGTATACGAGGGAGGGCGATAGATACGTTGACGGCGAGGACCAAGACCTCAACCGGAGCCAATTCTGTAAGTTGTCCCCAGGTTGTCATGCATACACGGTCAGGATCCCTGGCCATGAGGGACGTGCCTTGGTATCTGACGACTACACATCGGTACCACGGTTTCCTCAGCGGGTTTTATGCTAGGTCAAATCCACGACATGGAGCCCAGAAATCTTTTTATCCCTGGCAATCGGCGACTATGGCGTAATTGCTGACTCGTCTCCGATGCACAGATTTCGAGAAGGCCAAGTCGCTTCTTAATCAAGAGCCTGGACCAGCCTCCGTTACAAGCGTCCAGGCCAGGCTTGCCATGTGTCTGTACCTTCTGAGCACTTTCCGGATCAACGAATGCCGGTTCTGCTTCAGTCTGGCTTGCACGCTCTTGACATCCATAGGCCTGCACAGAAAGATTTCTTCCGCCCACAGGCTAGATCTGGTGACATTGGAGTCGCGCAAACGCACATTTTGGTGCGCTTATGTTTTGGATGACTATCTGAGCGTCATGCTTGGGCGGCCGCGAATGCTCCGCGACGAGGACATCGACCAACCGTATCCTCGGAACATTGACGATCAAGACTTGCTGTCGTCCGAATCGCCCGAGGACCTGCCCTTGCATGGCAACCTGGAAGCGTTCATCGCTCATGCGGATCTTGCGAAGCTAATGGGACGCAACAGCGATCTCCTCTATCCGATCCAACCACTGTCCGAAGATCAGCTATTCGACCGTACCAACAGCATGCTTGAGGCCACGCTAGAGTGGAAAGACAGTCTCCCTGACTTCCTCAAACCTCGCGATAAGACACTGGCTGGGCAGCGAACGTTCGAGCGTCAGAACACCGTCTTGAAGCTGGCGTATGCGCATCTGCGGATTCTTGTCACTCGGCGGTGCCTGCTCGCGGACTTCTCGCGCCTTGGCCGAAGGGCCTCGTCGGTCCTAGACGAGAGGGCTTTGAACCCGATTCGGGAATGTGCCAGTGCCATAAGCACCATCCTCAATACCACGTGTGACTTGATTCAACGGGCTGCCATGTACCAGTCCTTCTGGTTCACCCAGTATATCGCTCTCGTCGCGGTGTCTACCCTGTACGTCTTCGTCATCCAGAGCAGCCGCGCCAACATTCCACCAGGTGTCTTTCCCGACATGAACGTGTTCTTCGATAAGGCTAAGCTTTGCCAGGACCAACTAGCCACGATGGCACCAGAAGGCAGTCAGGCACGGCGGCACTGTCAGCTGCTGAGTCGGCTTCGACTCCGTGCCGAGAAAGATGCTGCGCGAGCGAAAAGGAGCAATGGAATGAGGGCGTCGGGCTTGGAGCAGACAGCGATCTCGAGGACGGCAGCGTCTCACGAGTTCGCGCCTCCATCGACGACATCACATCTGACCTCTTCTTCGGAACCAGCAGACTCCCAGGGCATCCCAGGTCCTCGACCAACCCACCCTGACCCAACTTCCGAGCAACCTGAATATGCCAACGACGCGGTCCGACCCGGGGGCGAAAGCGGTCTGTCTCGCATGGATGGGGACGTAGATGTGGACGCGGCGCTCGTGAGCCAGTTCACGCCATCCGACGACGACTTTATGTTTCAGAACCTCCTGGGCTGGGGCTGGGAGAGTCTGGACACGGTCGGGTTTCCCGGGGAGGGGGACCTGTTCAGCATCCACCCGTGAGTTAGCTTTCTTTTGGTCGTAATAAGTTGTAGGTCCGCGGCATGTATTGCATAGCATAGCATTGCATAGCGTAGTATAGTATAATATAGTACTCAAATGTCCTTGTCAAAAAGGGTGGAAATTCTCAATATGGCCTGTATGCTCGTCGTGGACAAAGATGTTAGTTGCTGCTAGAACTAGCCCCTCTACCAGCGGCGGCGACGTCGTCCTCAGGCAGCGGTAGAGTGAATTTGATTCCAACCCCCCGTTCCAGATGTACACATGTACATATCTACATGAGTAGTCGTGGGTCGTGAGTCGTGGCCTGGGGCAACGGAAACCACGTACCACTTTCTGTGCTCGTCGTATCAAGGGCATCGGGAACGAGATAAATGGATCACGTCAAGAGCATCGGTCATTGCGCCGTTGCATGGTTTCGGTTAGAGGCACCTTTTCACCAGTCCGCCTTGGCTTTTGAGCGCGTTCATCCGGAAACCTTGCTGGCCATGGATGACTGTGAGAGGGGAGGGGGATATCGATCCCATCACCCGTTTACCCGCTGATAGAGACTCACCGCTCAAAGTGCACAGATTGACAGAATTGTGACGGACAGGAGCCCTCGCCCGGGGTAAGCACACGTCTAAATCCATGTCGAGGTCGGGTCCAGGGACGAGGTCACCCAGGTACGGGTACAGTAATTCCAGGTCTCGCATTCCAGCCAGGCCCCTGCCACATTACCCAGGCACAAGCACGCGCACGGGTAACTAATATGTCGACCCTGCCTGATTGCTCCTTGCATAAACATACACATCGGATTAGAATCGCGACCACGTGAAATGCTCTTGCCACCAGCACGCTGTCCTTCCAACTAACATGACACATGTACTGCGCAGACCTAGTGAGGCTATCTGGGTAGGAGGATCAACTTCAAGTTGTCTGTTGAATGTACGGGGCTTCTTTACGCTGTCGTTCCAGGCCGGCGACCGCTCCGCTAGGATGTTGAATCTTTCACGAGGGGGATTTAAAAAGGGGACGAAGGCCGGTACATGCTAGTCTAGAAAGGCGCCCTAGTGGAAGACGAACAACTTCTTCCAGAGACCTTTCATTGAACGATTGAGGATACCCAGTGTCTCTCTCTTCTTTCTTGTTCCTTCACAAACCTTCCGTCCAATTTCATCTTCTCACAATGGGCGAAAATTCTGGTGCCACGATCGAGCATCATCACTGGGCTGCCCATCTCCACAACCCTTCCCAGAGGGTATCTGCCGATCGACCAACCTTGGGCACAGGATGGGCCTGCTCCTCGCTCTCCTCTGAACCTGCGACGTCGGCCAGAACCAGCAGCAGCGACCTCGAAACGTCATGCCTCCGCCCCCTTATCCACACCCACGCCCGGCGCAGCCTATCCAGCCACAGGCCTACATAGTTCCTATGCACATATCACCAGTTTATCCACTTTCGGGGAGACATCGGGGCAGCAGAGGAGGAAGAAGAAGATATCTGCGCGAGCAGCAGATCTATGGCCTTGAGGAAGGAGAGAGGCGATACCGACGACGACTGGCCGGTGCCCTTTCCGGGGGATAGGTGGTGTGTGTGTGTGAGTGCCTGTTGGTCAAGGTATGACTCTATAATGATTTCTGATGATAGGCAGACCTTGCGAAATTGTGAGGACAGGTCGGGAAACCTTGGGGCTTAGTGTGAGAAGGCAGTAGCAGCTCGGGTTCCTCGTAGATAGTCTAGTTGTTGGGGAAATGTCCCGGGTTGACAAACCGTGCGATCTAGATAAAAGGGCTGCAGACGAGTGATGGAGAGATTACTGTAGCCCTCGAGGTAACGTGCGAGCGATGGATCCGAGATGGCCGCCAGCCTTCAGAACTTTGACCGTTCCGAGAAGAAATACTCAGAGTACAATCTGTCCTCGTTTGTCGTGCCTCCCTGCTTCAGCCCGCTTTGCACTTTTGATGGACTCGCTTGTGTCCGTTCCGTGTTGCCCTCGAGATGACTTACCTTCCCGACATTTTCGTATGGAGAGATCGAGCCGGTCACCAACGGATTAGCTAGCTGGCCAGATATCTCGTCCAATGTCTCCCTGGGGCACTCGTTGCCAAGACCTTTGGTGGAATGCGATGAGGCTGCTCCCCCCTGAACAAGACAGCATCCCAGACTCTGTCAAGATGAGCATTGTGATTTCTTCCGTCGGGTTGCACGACGGAATCCCCGCCCTCTGGCAGGGTGAGTCTGAGTGTCCGCCTTCAGTGTTCAGGGGCTTTTTTCCGCCTATGACTGTATTCAGCCAACTAGCCTGCTGGTGCGGAGTGTCGGGCGTACGTCGACTTAATATGGGGCCCGGACAAGCCCCCGCGTTTATTTGAATGGTACGCAACTTGAGCCGACGGAATTCGATGACCGAGTTTGCCAGAGAACTGATTGTCATATCGCTCGCTCATCGCATATTTCCATGGGGGGAGTGGGCCAGCAACGGCTGCCAGCAACCTCAAAAAGACAATTCCCTTCTTTGGACGAAGCATTTCCGTTCTTGTAGGCACCCGGGAGGAAGATCGGGGGGAGATTCTTATATGGCCCATCTTCTCCATATGTCTCGCCTCGAGCAAGCTCCATGATCTCTGCCCAAACCACAACAAAGACATAGAATCGATATGGCGTCAGTGGAAATGATGTCTCCCGTTCCTATCTCAAAAGTCGGTTCGGTCACATCTACGACGGTCCAACCGCCAACGCCACCGTTATCACCACCGCTCCCGACTCCTCGAACAATCACAGAGCTGTTGTCACTGAGAGCGCGAGAGTTTCCAGATGAGCCTATTTTTGGGTATCCCTCGGACGACCTCGACTATCTCGAATACACATACTCGGACCTCGTGAGAATATCTTTTCAAGCAGCACGAGGTTACTCGAAATGCTTGCCGGCCCGTACCGACTCGAACCAAGAGGCGCGAGTCATCGCTTTGCTTGGGCCTTCCAATTTGGATTATTTCTTCACCCTGTTAGCTCTGTCCAGACTAGGATTCACGGTGCTCTTCCTGTCGACGAGAATATCCGAGGCGGCGTATTTGTCGTTATTGGACGTCACGGAATGCCGCCACATCGTGATCGATCCGTCATTTCGAAAGACTGCAAATGCACTTATGGATTCTAGACCCAGACTTGAGGTCATCGATATTCTGTCCCGCAACCAGTACGTGGCCGACGCACAACTAGACGATACTGAGGCACAGCAGTACTTTGATCTGGACGAGGAGTCTTCCAAGGTTGCTTGGATCATCCACTCATCTGGCTCGACTGGCCTTCCGAAACCCATCTACCAAACCCACAAAGCCGCACTGAAGAATTATGAGAACAGCTTGAGAATGCGTGGCTTTGTCACGCTGCCACTCTTTCACGCCTTCGGGCTCAGCAACGTCTTCCGTGGTATCACCGCCGTCAAGAAGATATACATGTACAACGCCAACCTGCCGTTAACCAGTCAGCACCTGCTCAGAATCCTGACAGATCACCAATTCGAGATCTTTCTCGCCGTACCATATGCACTCAAACTCTTAAGCGAGACGCAGGAGGGCGTCGATGCGCTGGCGGCATTGAAAGTTGTCATGTTCGGAGGCTCGGCATGTCCAGATGCTCTGGGTAACTTGTTGACTGAAGGTGGTGTCAACTTGATCAGTCATTATGGGACCACTGAGACGGGTCAGCTTATGACATCTTTCAGACCTGCTGACGACAAGGCCTGGAATTACGTCCGAGAACACGAAAAGCTGAAACCCTATCTCAGGATGGACCCCAAAGGTGGGAGCCTTTATGAGCTTTGTGTTTTGGACGGATGGCCGTCAAAGGTCGCGACGAATCGTGATGACGGATCGTACGCGACGAAAGATCTCTTTGAGCCCCACCCGTCGATACCAGGAGCGTGGAAATATTGCGGGCGACTTGATGATACTCTTGTCTTGGTCAATGGCGAGAAAGCCATTCCCATTGCCATGGAGCAGGCGCTGCGGCAGAACAAACTGGTTCGAGAGGCGGTCATGTTTGGGGCGGGTAAGAGCCAGCTAGGTATGATGGTCATCGCTTCCGAGCAGGGGCAGGGCTTGGAGGACCGAGACTTGATCGAGGCACTTTGGCCAACAATCAAGGCGGAGAACAAGTCATTGCCTGCCTATGCCCAATTGGCCAAAGACATGGTCCGAGTTCTGCCCGCGGGTACAGCATATCCTTGCACCGACAAAGGTTCACTGATGCGCCAGGCATTCTACCGAGCCTTCCATAAAGACATCGAAGAGGTTTATCAACAAGCAGAGTCGAGGATGGGTGGCACACTTGTACTCTCAGAACCGGAACTGCGAGGATTCCTCCGAACACATCTGTTGGAGCTTTGTCATCAAGATGAACCCTCCAGCCTTGCAGATGATGCCGATTTGTTCTCGTCGGGTGTGGACTCCTTGCAATCGATGAGGCTCCGTGCAAAGATATTGAAGGAGATTCAACTCAACGGCAACTCGGTACCACAGAACATTGTCTTCGAATACCCAACAATTGCTAAACTGGCCGCTGCCATTCTCAACATCCGAGATAGCAAATCTGTCGAGACGCGGGACGTGGTCAAGGAGATGGAACAGCTTGTTGCTAAGTACGGCGTTTTCCCCAAACATGTTCCTGTGCCATTAAAGTCTCTGGAGAATTGCATCGTTGTCACAGGCGCGACTGGATCGCTTGGAGCACACCTGGTTGCACAGCTGGTTCACCGGGAAGATATTTCCGAGGTGTGCTGTCTGGTACGAGCCAGTTCCGAGACTTCTGCTCGTCAACGGGTCATTAGGTCGATGCAGGAGCGGGCCGTATACCACGAACTTCCACTGAAATTGCGTCGCAAGATATCCTGCTATGCATCTGACTTTTCAAAGGCAAACCTGGGCCTCGATGACAGACTCTATGCCAGCATTTCAGCAAAGATCACAAGCTTGGTGCATTGTGCCTGGTCGGTCAACTTCAACAAAAGCCTCAGCAGCTTCGAGGCAGACTGCATTGCAGGCACCCGGAATTTGATACTTTTTTGCCTTTCAGCCAGACAACCTACACCTGCTTCTTTCAATTTCTGTTCGTCGGTTTCAACCGTGGCGAGCACCCCTGGAGATGTCATTGCAGAGGCACTTCCCCCCAGCTTCAAGTGCGCCCAATGCATGGGATATGCGCAATCAAAACTCGTGACTGAGCACCTGGTGACTCGAGCCGCCTCTCAAACAGGACTCCAGGCCCGTGTTCTGCGCGTCGGACAGATCATCGCGGACACTACGCATGGAATCTGGAATGACACCGAGGCCATACCTTTGATGCTGCAAGCAGCCACCACAATTGGTACCCTCCCAGCCCTTGACGAATCTCCACGTTGGTTGCCGGTTGATAGAGTCGCGACGACCATCATGGACATCTCCCTTTCAAGCACCACACAGTCAGTCTTCAACATCGTCAATCCCCGTATTTTCCATTGGACGAAAGATCTCCTACCAGCGCTGCACAGCGCAGGTCTATCATTTGCCCCAGTGGGTCAGCGCGAATGGATTCGCCGACTGCGCGCATCGAATCCAGACCCTGAACTGAATCCCACGATCAAGCTTGTGGAATTCTTCACGAATAAGTATGACAACGACGTTACCAAACGGAAAATCTTCAACTATGTCACCTCTTCAGCAGAACAAATCTCACCTGAGCTGGGTAGTGTGCCTGCTTTGTCTCCAGAGCTGGTGAAGAAGTTCGTCGGCCACTTTCTGAAGACGAGTTGGTTGCCCAAACTGCCAACGGCTGGCAATCGATCGCAGTCACAGACCCGGCTCATCGTCGCAATAGGTCCATGTGGGGTTGGTAAGAGCACGCTTGCCGCAGAGCTTGCGGAATCCCTATCGTGTCCGGTGATTGACGGTGACGTTATCCATGATGCCATTGCCGCTGCAAAGATGAGCCAGGGAATCCCTCTAACCTCGTTAGACAGGCAAATCTGGCTTGGTCGAGTCAAAGTTGAGATCCTGGAATGTGTTCGAGCTAATCATCTTGTCCGTGGTGGTCGGCCGCGACCCAATGAGGGAAACAGAAGAGATGTCATCTTCACGTGCTCCGCACTTTCCCGTTCCCATCGCGATGCGTTGCGAAACATTCTGCCCGCGGCCAACGGTGAGACACAAGTAGAGTGCATCAAAACTGTGTTTGTCGTGTTGCAGGCCACAGAGGACGAAATACTCCGGAGAGTGGCGCAGACAAAGGGACATTACATGAAAGTTGATATGATAGCACCTCAGTTGGAAGCGATGGAAAAACCTGGCGTTGACGAGACGGATGTCTTCCCTGTGGACGCAGAGCAGGAGATGGAAGTGATTGTCGGGGAAGTTTTGGCTGGGTTAAATGTCCTAGCGTAGACAATGGCACTTCGATACAATCGGTATTTGGGCGCTGGCGAGACAGAATATTGGTAGACTGGTGAGTTTGCGAACTGCGACTGAGAACATGTGGAATTCACCCAGGATCTTCCGAGAGCAGGTCGAAGCCATTTGTGCTTCGCGTAGTAACTCCTTGAAACTTACTCTGCTGCTTCCTTTTCCTTTTCTTCGATGTTGTGGCGATCCACTCTCCGTCTATCGACCTAGGGCCCTTTATGTTTGCCGCTTCACTTGTGTCCTCTTTCTCCCGTTGAGTGTTGCTGTAATTGGGATCAAGCTGGTGCTTCAAGAGTTCAATTGCCGAAGTCCGCGTTTCAAGATCCAGGTCACTCAGTTTAGCGCGGATGTGTGGGATGTCCAGAAATAACGTTTCTATCGGAGGCATTGTTGATAATTTGTGATGGATATAGCTTATAAGTACTGAAACATCATCGGTATGGGCAGGTTTTTGGATATTTGTCATATTTGTATTACCTGGAGTCCCTTTTATGTGATTCAAAACATATCCAGTCATTTGCGCAAGTATTCGGAGGGAGTACAGCACTGCATGAATATTCGCGAGGAAGTGGATATCGTCCCAGTTTATTCTCATCGGTGCCATTGGAGAAAATTGGGTCGTCGATGGCCAGCCTAAGAGCCGTAAGGTCTGCTCTGAGGTTGGGGTGGCCTTGTCAAGTCTGATTTTCTCTTGCTGAATGAGGTGGATGGCGAGCAAGTACCATTCTACAAGAGTAGCTCCGTTACGGGGGATGGGGCCTTGCTTGCAGGATGAGATATAGGTGTCCAGGAGTTGGAGGAGTTCGGCTGCTTGCTTAGCGAGCTCGGATACATTCAAAGTTGCGACCGAGAGAGAAGTGATTCTCTGTCCCTTTCTTGCACATTCTACCATGTGCGGTGACGTCCCCACGATGTTTACTGGTAAGGTCTTGAAGAGCAAGGAATATGCAATTAGTCGAATATGTGCTCCATATGACCATGAAGAATCACGTTGAGGATCTTCCAGGAGAGGAATAAAATAAATATGTGGTGATTCATCGAAGTTACTGACAATCTCTGCTGTTCGTGGATCCATATTTTCGAGATAGGAATGCGGGTGTGCCGCTTCTGGCAGAGTCAGGGTGAATGGTTTTGCAAATGCCAAATATTCGTTCTGCAATCTCTCCAACCTCGAAGAGTCCCTTGCGCGTTCTTGAATGTTTGCAAGCGATGCTGAAGAATCAAGGAAGCGCTCGAAACCAAATCCGAGCAAAGACGACACTTTGAGCCTGGCTGCAATGAGGTTTGGGTTGAGAGATAGCGCGGAGATATAAGACTCCCTGTGTGAAGGTCTGCACTTGCTTTCGATGCTATGTAGCAACGCGACCCTGCCATTGGATCCGAGGTCGTGAACTGCAAGGTCGGAATCGTTTGTAAGGATCGCCACAACGTGTGCGGACTGTTGAGCAGCAAGAGCACAGAACATATCAGCTTCACCCGGGACCACATGGACGCAATCACCCCATTCAGTGTTGCATAAAAATTCAATCACACTAGCAACCATGAATGGCGGAGGTGGGAGGGTAGACTTCCTCGTCGACAGGACGGGAGTATGCCAGAGCATCTTGTCGAAGTCTCGAAGATCAGGTGAAGCAGCAATTGGTGGAAATTCAGGATAGAGTTTGCGGTATGTTTCTAGCTGCTGCCGCAGCTTCTCCATCCGTTCCAGGCGGACATCTCGTTTGGACGTGGGAAGTCCTCCGTCGAAGAAGATGTGTTGGATGTGGATGCCATGAGCTTGGAGGTCATTGAGGAGGTGGTGCAGGGCTTGGTTGATTTGGAAGTAAGTTGGTGGCAGAGTGGCGCGCGCCAGGCTATTCAACAGCTGATGTGCCAGTAGTTTGTTATACACCCAGTACACAAGTGAGGGTCCGTCAATGATCAGATCTTTGATAATGGTGACTTCAGCCTGAAGGGAGGCTGGAGGTGGCTTGCCCAAGACAATGTGATCCGCATAAGAAGCGAGATCCTGCGACAGTCGCGGGATTCCCATTGTACTCAGGGGGGTAGCTTCATCACAAGTGAGTTAATCAATATGAGCCTGCCACATGTGCAATGCTGTTCCAGACGTTGGAAGGACAAAATGATTTGGTGGTGAAGGGAATTTTGTTGCACTTGGGGTCTTTGATGGTTCACCGAATATTGTGCGCCTATCATGGATGCGATCCACCGTGCTACTATATATTCTCGCCTCCTTCCGCAATCCCTCTTCCTTTCAATCTTCAGTGGACATCGACATTGACCAGGAATCATTGCCTCGAAACTCAGTGAAATACTAGGGAGTCGCTAATGCTAATAAGTACAAATTTATCTCATTGTCTCCACAGAACGACGCATGTTTTGCCATATCCAGCACACATTCCCTTTCTCTATAGCCCATACCCCACCAGGTTAAACTCCATGGACTGGACCATCACAGCTTCGCTTGTAAGCGCATCGATGCTGTCAAGATCTCAGCCGCCATACGAAACGATGGGCACGCTCAGTGAGTACCATTCACTTCATTTACTGCAGTTACCCCGTGCACCCCATTGACACCATTAATTGTGTCCACCCCGCTCACCAGCTTTTCGGGCACTCCCTTTTCCGCGGCCTGGATTGCGGCGAAGTTCTCATCAAAGACTTCCTCAGCATGTTTGTCGGCGTCATGCATGTGAATCCAGTCCTCACGTGGGAACTGCACGGACTTGGGATTCTCCTTGACCTTGTCCCAATCCGCCTTGTGCCACATGTCTCGTGTTGTTTCTCCAGTCTTCTGCACTGCTTTCACCCGGTCGTACCTGCAGACAATCTCAGTATAAGGCTGGGGCATACCTCAATATCACCTACCTGATTCTTTGATACGTCCGAACAGCGTCTGGGACCTGGCCCTTTCCGGCCCGCCTGAGACAAATCGCGAGAGTCACGCCGTCTTCCATCGACTGAGTGGCCCCCTGAGCTGAAGTCGGCAGGAACGGATGTGCAGAATCCCCTAGCAGGGCGATGCGACCGCCTTTGCTGACCCATGTTGGGAGTGGGTCTCGGTACACCAGTTTCCAGTCGACAAGATAACTTTCTGGCGTTTTCGAAACAATGGTTTTGCAGAGAGGATCCCAACCGTCGAATACCTTGTACACATCTTCTAGCTTACCGGGAAATGACCAAGATTCGTCGATATCTGCCTCGTCCTGCGCGGGATTAGTGAAGTCAAACCGACGTTGATCTTGCACCTACTCTGTGCGTCAGCACCCAACAGCAGTCACTTCCGTTCTTGATGGTCGAAAAAAGGAAGTGAACATCTTGTCCAATCCAGCCTTGAAATGTATCGCCATTGTCGCAGAAATGCTTCGTCCGAGGGTCGGCGATCATATCGGTATTGGGGAACCTGGACGAACTCAGCTTCCGCTCGAACCATTTGTTGCCCTCTCCAAAACTCACCAGGCGCGAAAGACCGCATAGCCACTGCTCTTCGGTTTGTCGATATAACCTAGGACAAGCTCTCGTGCTTTTGACCTCACACCATCTGATCCGACTACCATGTCGCCGTATATCTGGCAACCATCAGCAACGGTGTCCGACTTTCGGCAGGATAATTTGATCATACTCTTTCACCATTCGCAAGTTCAACACCAGCTTTGTCGTCCTCTTCAAAGTACTTCTCAACTCTTTGGCCGAGGTGGATAGGGATCTTCAGATCATCTCTAGCATAATTGAAGATAACCTCATGCAACTCTCCGCGATGGCCGTTGAAAACTGGAGCGTCGGGATCCATTGGAGGGGTCGGTTGAGTGATGATGTGCTCCCCCGTGTATTTGTGGATTTTGAATCCATGCTTTACGAGGTCGATGCTTAACGTCCTCATTTTCTTAGCTATCGAGCCGTCGACACCCCATCGACGAAAAATCCGACCAGCATTTGAGCCAAATGATATAATGTCCCCTAGAGGCTTGAGAACCGGGAACGACTCGTATATTTCAACCTGGTGGCCCTGACGATGACATTCTATAGCCGCTGTGAGACCTCCAAAACCTATCTGTTGTCAGAGCTACAATCCTCCCTGGAATATTACTGGATCTGCTTACCTGCCCCGACGATGATCACCTTAATGCCAGTCTTGGATTTTGCAAAGGGTGCCTCCGCTGCCATGATCATTTTGCCAAACCTTGCATCGAGTGTTTCTATTTGACCTGCACTGCAAGACAAAAATCCGAACCTGATATTCACCAATGCTGGATCCGTGAAAAGAAAAAGAGGAGCTCTTTGAAAATCTTTATGGCAGAAAGCCGAAACCCTTTTTGATCAACATATCAGGCCGATATAGCCCCACGACAACCTCGTCAGTCCCTCCTCACGTGTGATGCAAAGCGGATGGTCAGGGCAACCGAGTAACATCGGAGATGGTGAACCTTTTCTCCAACTGAACTGCCGACCCCATGCATTGTACTAAAACGGACAATGGAACACGAGATCCTGGGAGATGATTGGGCCTAGTTTGGCAGTGGATATTCTTCTCCACACCGAGGATGTCCACCCCCATCATTTCCCGTCCCGTGCCACCGTCCAACGGACATGATTCAAGACAATGGTACATCCGGAGTATGCTACCTTCTACACAGCATTGAATGTCTCTGGAGAGTGGACTTTCGCCACAGAAGGTAATTGCATGCTGTCTACCTCTGGCTCCAGCATAGATACAAGCCCACTCCGCCTGTATCTGGTACCTGTCATTCGCGGCTTACAACCTCACTTTAGAACCATCAATCCGCGTTGAGTCGAATAGGCAAGTCCTTCATGGTCAAGGTCGAATATTTATCACCGAACCGGTGGATCATCTCACCCTTGCATCGACTACTTCGGCTGCCTCATACAACCACAGTCTGATGTGTCCTGGTATCACAGCTCAGGCCAGCGAACGGGCGGAAAGATCACAATGACTCTATCCAGGTTGGTGTTCAAGCCTTTTCTGTATGAAGTGTCTATCAGTGTGCAAAGTAGAGAGTCAGAAGGACTCGAGACTGACTAAAGGAAAGGAAGGGGTACCGAGACTAGTCCTGGAATGGGCCGGTATGTTTATGTGGGTAGAGCCACGTGACACCTCGCATCACTCGTTCACCAGACGTTTAATATCTCTTCGTCCCGAACTTGTCTCGATCAATTCGTCCGATCTCTGAAACCGATTGTCAAACGATTCTCCGACACCCCGCATCGCACGTGAGTACCGGTTCTCCCTGAAACCATAGTCTCCTCAGCTGTGACTTTCTTTCACTGAAAGTCCATTCCTCCCTACTCCCCACTGGCTTGTCAGGGTTTCTATACCTGACAGCCAATTGCAGCAGTGCTTCAAAATGGCGTCACATCCAGAGTATGACCAATACACCACGGCGACAGAGGTAGCACGTGCATTCAGTGAGGACGTCCGGGGTAAGACAGGTGAGCACGTCTATACTCCTCCGTCTCTGAATGTCTTCGACTGATGATGTCGATGTAGTGGTCATCGTGGGTGTCTCGCCTCAAAGTCTGGGCGAATCAATGACCACAGCCCTCGCGGCTCACTCGCCTTCCCTCGTATTGTTGGCTTCTCGAACCAAGGCAAAAATTGAGCAGGTAGTTACCAAAGTCAAAGCCGATCATCCCACATTGCGCCTGGAAATTGTTGAGGTGGACTTGTCATCTTTCGATTCCATTCGCAAGGGCTCCAAGATCATCAATGATTTGGTAGACCGAATCGATATCCTCATCAACAACGCAGCTGTTGTGATGACAACACATGCGTTCACAAGGGAAGGACTCGAACTTCAGTTCGGAACCAACCACATTGGCCCATTCCTCCTTACGAATCTTCTTATGCCCAAACTTGTCAGAGCTGCGCAATCTTCGGCCACGGGATCAACCAGAGTCATCAATGTTACTAGCCAGGGCCATATGATATCTCCAATACGCTTCAGCGACCACAGTTTCCATAAACGGCCTGAGGAAATTCCTGCCGAGGAGCGACCAATGTCAAGACCCGGTGTGTCGTTTGATCCGCCACCTGGGGAAACTTATGCTCCTTTCGTGGCATACGGGCAATCAAAGACTGCAAATATCCTCATGTCACTCTATCTCAACCAGCATCTGTCAGGTGCGGGCATACAATCGATTGCCACTCATCCAGGTTCCATTTGGACGGATCTTTCCCGTAACTTGGATGAGAAGCATTTATCGATAATCGAGAAGACAGGTGGATTCTGGAAAGACCTTGATCAGGGCAGCGCAACGACCCTGGTCGCCGCGCTTGACCCAAATCTGGCGGACCCCAAGGTCATCTACCTGAGTGACTGCCAGGTAGCAAAACCCGCAGATTGGGCAAGTGATGGTAGAGCAGCTGAGCAACTTTGGAAACTCAGTGAAGATATCGTTGGGCAGCAGTTTGACCTGGCCGCAGCATGCCGACTTTGAGGCAGTCTGCCGGCTTAGTCCTCTGTTCATGGTCATGGGTGATTATCAGATCCTCCGGGTCCGGTGGATACCAATCAGGAATGTCGACGGTGTCTCGGCAGAGCCCCAATACGACCCAGAAGATTTAAACTTTCATTGCACCCTTTTCATCATTCGCTTACGACCGCTGAGGTTTGGCGCTGCAATCATCAAATGGGGGAAATAGCACGGCCCGATAAACCAGTATCCCGAGATTACCGTGTCCTCGTATAGGCACATTTCGTCTGCCGAGCGGGCCGTAGTCGAAATGAAATGCTGACACGCTGACGGTGCACAAAGGGGGTTAGAGAAGACGATGATCGGCTCTATTACTGATGTTTCGTTCCGCTCTTTCTTCAATTGGCGATTTCGCTAACCAGGTAATTTGTTGTCCCTGCCTTCCTTTTGACGATTGCATGGCTTGAACCATTGAAGAATGCCTGTGACCATTAACCTGCCCAAAGCTAGAATTATACAAGAACCATCACTTGGACAAAGGATTCTTCTTATCATTGAATCAAATTCATTACGAAAGATGTGTTATTGAGATTGGCTAAATAGGTGTGAGCCTTGCTACCAGGAGCCCTACTAGCGTTGGTTTCTGGACTTGTGGAATGGTGGATCCTTACCGTATCGCAGTCTGTTTGCCCCTTCCATGCGCTAACCAAGAGACTCCCAGACCGCTCCAACCGAGACAAACACGCCGCAGAAATGGACAGCAGTGACATTCGAAGGCGAGAATGACTTGGTGCATCCGCAAAATTGACCTACCTCGAAAAAGGCTGGCATTGTGATTATAGTATCACTCATGGCATTCACTGTGGGCTTTGGATCGTCCATCGACTCAGCAGTCCCCCCGCAAGCTTCGACTCTGTCTAGTCGGTCTCGTGTGTGGAGTACCTCGTACCTTTCGCTGGTCCCTTGTCCGGGGAACGTGGGCGCAATCCTGTCTATCTCTTGACCTTTGCGTTATACTGCTGCTGGATTCCGGGTGCGCCATTCGCTTCGAGCATTGGAACACAGCTAATCTTTCGATTGCTTGCGGGTACCTGTGGTTCGACTCCATTTACAGCTGCAGGTAGAACCCTGACTGATGTCTTTGATCATGATATTCGGGGCAAGATCTTTCCGTTCTTTGCACCATTGGTTTTCTGGGTTTGATGTTTGGCTCTGTTGTTGGGGGATATATTGGACAAGCCGGGATGAATTGGAAATGTGTTGAGTGGCTCACCCTTTTTCATATCTTGTGGAGTTCTGACCCTCAAGGTGCTCTTCCTCCTTGGGACCGACGCAAAGGAGATTCTTCGTTGGAAGACGCAAGCCTTACGAGCACGCAACGGCAGCGACATTCCGGTTCCCCAAAAGCTCCCTTTGCGACGCAGGCTCGCATCGGCTTTATTATGGCAGTGCATCATGCTTTTCACAGAGCCCGTCTTCACCGTCTTGAGGGCCTACCTGACCCTGGTTTGCAGCGTTGCGTTTTGCTTCTTTTCCGAGGCCCACTACATCTTTGGACAAACATACGGATCTAATCACAGCAATACGCACCTAATATTTCTAAGCATCTCGGCCAAGCTCACTATCTATGCGTTCGTCACTCCTCTGTTTGTTATGTTGATCAGCAGAGAGAACGAGCATGCTGTAGAACGAGGAAAAGGCCATGCCTGTCCAGAAGCCATGCTTTGGTGGGCGATGACCGGAGGGCCGCTTTTGCCGACATCAGTCTTTTGAATGGCCTGGTCATCCCGTCGTTCAGTCTCCTACTGGTCTCCAGTGATAGGGCTTGACGTGCGTCCCCTTTACTCGTGAAGAATTTCTTGCTAACCTTCGCTTTAGTGCTGCTTTCTTTGGGTTCAGCATGCTCTGCTTGTCCATCTCAACCTATGCGTACATTATGCAGAGGTTCACGAAGGTCGCAGCATAGGCCCTGGTTTCAAACACATTCGTCCGATACGTGGTCGCTGGGGTTTTGGTCACACTATCGACTCCCTTGTTTGGAAATCTCGGAGTGCATCGTGCCTCGACGATCTTTGCTGTCGTCTCCTGCGCTTTCACCCCGGTGCCGTTCTTTCTTTATTACCACGCCCACAGAGCACAAAACAAAGTACAAGTCGACAACATTGGCCATTGAAATGCAATCAAATCCGTCATGAATCGCCGTCTTGCGCTTGCCGATGGAGGATCCTCGGGGCAAGCTGGATTTGTCAGTTGAACGCTGTCATGGCTGATTGAGGTTTTACAGGGCTTAGGAGTTCATGGGAGTTGGATAGTTGCGGAGCATTTTCCTGGTCATATCGATTTCTAGAACTGGGCTTTTATATTGGATTCAATGGACTCGTTGTTTGCTGACCAATTTCCTTTTGAGAGATATGAAATCGTCCCAAGTCCTCAGCTGGAAAGCTGCGAACACTCCAGACTGCAACAGCCCTGAGTGAAGAATCTGATCCTCCCATGCACGAGATAGATTCCTCTAATCTGGTATCTTGTGCTCTGCAGCTTCCACCCCTTCCCTCCATCTATATCGGCTAGCGACATGCTCATCCGGCGGGCCCTTCTGGCCCTCGAGTCCGTAGAAGTTCTCGCGATACGTGCCCGAGGGCACAGCGTAGTCGTCCCAGAACAGGCCCCTGGCCTGGAGCTCCGGGACCAGGAGCTCGACGACATCTTCGAAGCTGCCGGGAAACACGGCGTAGGCGATGTTGAAGCCGTCGACGTCGGCGAGGTCGACCCACGCCTGCAGGCTGTCGGCCACCTGGGCGGGGGTGCCGACCAGCACGGGCCCGTTACCGCCGATGCTAACGTGCTCGGCGATGGTCTGCCGCGTCCACTTGCCGGCGCCGGGGCTGAAGCGCGCGTAGCTCTCGACGGTCGCGCGGACGGCGTTGCTCTCGACGTAGCGCAGCTCCTGGTCGTCGTCGTACTGCGACAGGTCAATGCCCGTCCAGCCGCCGAACAGGGCCAGCGCGCCCTCCAGGTCGGCGAACCGCTTGTAGTCGGCGTACTTGGCGCGGGCCTCGTCCTCGGTCCTGCCCAAGATGGGCGTCACCAGTGCGAGAACCTTGATGCTATTTGGATCACGCCTGAATTTTTCCCCGGCTAGCCTTCGCACGTCCGCGATGCTCGCTTTGCACGCCTCGGGCGCGTGCGCGGACACGAAGATCGCCTCGGCGTGTTGCGCGGCGAACTCCTTTCCCTTGGCGCTGGTGCCGGCTTGCAGCAGGAGCGGCGTGCGCTGCGGCGACGGCGCGCAGATATGCGGTCCCGGCACGGTGAAGAACTTCCCCGCGTGGTCGATCTGCCGCACAAGCGCAGGGTCCGTGTACACGCCGGCCTTGCGGTCCAGTTTCACGGCGTCGTCGCGCCACGACGATTCGAACAGCTTGTACATGACATTAATGTACTCTTCGGCCATAGCGTAGCGGTCGTCGTGCTGTGGCTGTGCGACCAGGCCCGTGTTTCGAGCCGCGGAGTCGAGGTACGACGTCACGATGTTCCAGCCCAGGCGGCCGTTGGTCAGGTGGTCCAGCGTCGACAGGCGGCGGGCGAGGTGGTACGGCTGCTCATACGTCGTCGACACCGTCACGCCAAAGCCGATGGATTTCGTCACCGCGGCCATGGCGGGGATCGAGGCCAGAGGCTCATGGACCGGCCACTGTGCGCCCGAACGGATGGCCGGGTCGAGGGACTGCGAATACACGTCGTAGCCGCCGAGCACGTCGGCGATGAAGATGCCGTGGATCTTGCCGCGCTCGAGAAGCTGAGCGAGGTTTGTCCAATGTGGCAGTGTATTGAATTCGTGCGACTTGTCCGCGGGGTGCTTCCACAGCCCGGGAGACTGATGACCCGAGCATGTTTCGACGAAGGCGTTCAGGATCAATTGCTTCTTCTTGACAGGGTGTGGCCCAGTGTTCACTTCTGGCGTGCCGTTCGTTGACGATATGGTGTAGGCTTTGGCGGAATCTCACAGCGTGATCTCACAGGACGTTGAAAGACGTGCGCAGTGTCCTAGCCTTGCTGCTTTCTGCACTTAGTGGGCATGGCAATGTATGTTTGTTTTGTACAGCCACCGACATTTAGTTTTCCTCTCTCTTTTCGATGCTTATATCCAAGAACACTCACGCTGATGTCCGTCTTACCGTCAGGGTTTGACCTTTCGCAGGAAGAGGATAGAGTGCTAAAAGGTATCTAGAAGTGGTTAGCGAATGGTGCAATCTGCTCCATATATCACGAAGTTGCTTCCTCGTTGCGCTTGTGGCTCCACTTTTGACCAGAACACTCACTGCAAGTCTCCCTCTCGCACAAAGATGATAGACGCTGCTCCGACGAGGAAGAAAATGCTACCTTCGGGACGTTATCGACCATTTGTGTCCGTTCACCACTTCCACCAGGTGGATACGGCTGGTGTTGGTACCTGGATCTTCCGTCTTGTGCTTTGGGACCTGCAGCCAGAATTCACATTATCGTGATTGCGAAGATGTGTCTTTCTCACTCGCTTCTGGTCCATGGCGTGCTCTTCGCGCATCTGACGCCTTTCGAGGACTCTATTGCGTTCACAAAGTTTAGCCGCTCGTCCCAGCATGATTTTGTTGGATAAGGAAAAAAAAAAATTTAAAAAGGTCTGAGGGTGGTCGGAAACCGTGCGAGAAAGGGTTGAAATCTCAAGCTTCTACGATAAGGCCGTCGTAACACACCTGCTCTGGCGGATTCGAAGTGATCTGTTTCTTCCAGCCCAACAAGCAAACTTCGAGCCTGGTTCTCCCTCCGGATCAATCAGTAACCAATGTCTCGCTCAGCGTCAGTCACGACAAAGCATCCAGAGCTCCAAGATGTCCGGGAATCATCTGTGCAGAAACATCCAGGTCAGTGTGTCCACGCACAGGAAAAGGAGGTATGTCTAAACAACTCACAGTCCGCTGGCACCGCTCGACCTTCTACAATGCCACAGTGCTTGGTCTCTGCAATTTCGCAGCACCGGGTATCTGGGGAGCGATGAACTCTCTCGGTGCCGGCGGAGAGGAGAAACCCTATCTTGTCAACGCCGCCAATGCGCTGACCTTTTGCCTCATGGTGGTATCCTGTCTCTTCTCTCCCGTGCTCACAAAGTACATTGGCATCAAAGGCGCTCTCATCTTCGGCACTCTGGGTTACGCCCCTTATGCGGCAGGCCTCTACACCAACAACCGTTTTGGCACAGAATGGTTGGTGCTCTTTGGAGCGGCGCTTTGTGGCATCTCGGCCGGCGTGTTCTGGGCAGCGGAGGCCGCTATTGCTTTGGCGTACCCTGAGCCATATAACCGTGGCAAGGTTCTAGGATACTGGCTCACATACCGGCTCGGTGGACAGATTCTGGGCGGCGCCATCAACCTGGGCATTAATGCGCATCGCAACGAGGCTGGCAAAGTCAGTTACACGGTTTATCTGGTCTTTATCGCGCTGCAGGCGACGGGCCCGTTTGTGGCAGCGTTGCTGAATCGACCCGACAAAGTCGAGCGGACGGACGGTCTCAAGGTCGAATTGGAGATTCTTGAACATCCCTGGCGCGAGCTCAAGGCCACAACAAGAACGTTCTTCACCAAGAAATACCTACTGCTTCTTCTGTTCATCGGCCAAGCCGTGTACGCAGAGGCTGTTTTCTTCACGTACCTTTCGTTGTGGTTCAGTGTCAGGACCCGTGCACTCGGCTCGTTTTTGTCTGGCATCATTGCTGTGACATGCGGTAATGTTCTCGGTCATTACCTTGATCGTACCAAGGTGTCAGTGAAGCTCAGGTCGAGATCTGTATTCTTCACGATCATTGCTCTGCAAGGGGGGTGGTGGATTTGGGTGACAATTCTCGTAACGAAATTCCGGCACACCAGGCCATCGTACGACTGGACGAGCAGCGGCTTTGGTCACGCCTTCGTTCCGTACCTGTTCCTGACCACAGGCTTCCAGCTGAACTACTTGTTCTGCTATTTCATGATGGCGCAATTGGCCACAACGCCAGTCGATATCATTCGCTACGCGGCGTTGCTTCGTGGGTAAGAGCAGCTTAGCACCCTCGTTTTGTTTTGTTTTTGTTTTTGGCCGACAAAAGCTGACGAACGCAGCACCGAGTCCGCGTGGCAAGCTGTCAGTTACGGGCTGAATTCAATCAAGATCTTTGCTGAAGTGGGAGGTGTGTATATCAACTTTGGGTTATGGGCGGCGGCTTTGTTTCCGACGTGGCTGGTGGTGAGACACTTTGGCAACGATGCCATTGCTTCCGCAGCTGAAGTAGATGAAGGATCGTCGAATTCCGAAAGCGTGTCTGCCGACAAGGATATCGAGGGGCCTGTTGAGGAAAAGGTTTGAAAAGGTGCACGCTCGTGGCCACTCTCTGGCCTTTAGGCAGCAATGCCTGCCAGCTCCGAAGGCTGGCCGTTGTTTTTCATGCCGTCGATCGATTTCGACATATTCGAACAAAAGCTAGATCTTGCGAACCAGGACCACTTCCGATGTCTTTACTACCAACTTCAACAAGTGATGCATTCTTTTCCCCCTCGCCCATTCGCTCCGTATGATATTTCACACGGTGCAGCTACACCCCTGACAAGGAGCACGCATCCCCAGAGCCAGTGTGTCTTTACTCACCCTGTCACGGACTTTCCCCTTCCAACAGAGGGATACCTCATTGTCGAGCCTGTAGTCCGTGCCGGATCTCAAATATCATGATGCCATCTTCTCAGCCCAACTCGCGCTTGGCCGAGACCGCCGCGATTGGCTTTGAAATAGTACGGAACAAAATTCAACCTGTCAATGATTCTCTTGCTGAACTTTGCCGCTCCGTTACATTCAACGCCAGGGTAAGCATGAATGCTGTCCTTCGTGAGCATGCTAACGCCCTTGGTGGCTGTGAGTGCCACGTATGTGTCTCCTGTGGTGTCGTCGGTCACAGTTTTCTCGTCCAACGAGCATGCAGCGTCGAGCAAAATGCTTTTGAAGTGGTCCAGCACCCAAGGGTTGTCGACATCCTCAACGCAATACACAATTGGACCGCGAACCACTGCCAGAGTATCTTGGTCGGTAAAAGGGTGCGGGGCAATGAGGCGAGGCGAGATGTCGATGTCCAAAGTAAAGGACCGGTTAATAGACAACCACGTGGCGGGCAGAATTAGGTATCCTTTCTCTTCGCTATCGGGCGGCGGCCTTGGACTCATCTGATTACAGCTTGTTAGGCATTTGACTTTTGGTTCGTGTTAGAGATAGTGATTTGGTGGTTGCTTACCGTCCACTCCTTGGCCCATCCTGGTATCCTAACAGCTAGACTGACAGTGATCCGCGATGCCTGCGTTTCAAGATTGAAATCGACCCTCCCACTCCACGGCCAATCGGTCTTTTGAATCAACGTTGCACGCTGATCGTCGCATTTGAACTCGGTGGAACTTGAGATATACAAGTGGACACTGAGTCGGTCCTGTTCTCCTGTTGTTCGTGTGTAGATGTAGCCCCCAATTTGACCAAGTAGTCGAAGAATGTTCGGCGGGCAGCAAGCGCATTTAAACCATTCCTCTCGTTTTGAGAGGTCCTCGTCGCTGGACGCTAGCTGATTGACGTACGTGAACTTGGTGCCGTCATAGGACATGGCTGTCAGCACGGCGTTGTAGAGCGACAATTCCATAATGTCGCTGAATCGATGGTCGAGATCGTATTGTAGAATTCGTTCGGCGAGCATCATGACGCCGATGGCCGCGCAGGTCTCAGCGTAGCAGCCTCCCTCGTCACTGCCCTGGGGAAGGAAATAGTTCGGACCGAAGCCCTCCCATTGCTTTATCGCGCCAATCCCTCCGGTCACGTACATCTTGCATGTTACCATGTTGTCCCATAGTCTGTATATGGCATCTTTTAGGCGACCGTCGGAGGTCTGGTCCAAGCGTACCAAGTCTGCGGCTGCCGAGAGGAGGTACATGGCACGCACAGAATGCCCTTTGATGGTCTGTTGTTCCACAAGGGGCTTATGGGCTTGATAGTACCATAGAGCGTCCGCGTCTCCCCAGTACGGCATTCTCACGCCCGGTTCTTCGCCTCTTTGCCTTGCTTCGAAATGGTAATAGTGACAGCCATCGACGCCGTTCGGGTTTCCTCTCTCAGTGATGAAGAACTTTGCCAGTTCAAGGTGCTCAGGATTCTGAGTCCGATGGTATAGTCGAAGAAGGGCGAGCTCGATCTCAGGGTGGCCTGGATAGCCAGGGGTTTGATTCATTTTGGGTCCAAACTCCCCACACAAGAAGTCGACGTACTTTAGTATCGGACCAAGAAGATCATCATTTCGGTAGAGTTGATTGTGAGCGAGGGCTGCCTCGATGAGATGGCCTGCGTTGTAGAGTTCGTGAAAATCCCGTAGATTGGTGAACCGCTCTCCAGGCTTGACGACTGTATAATGGATGTTGATATAACCATCCTTAAGCTGAGCACCGCGAATCATGTTGACTAGCTCCTTAACTGCCGCGTCGATTTTTGGGTCTTCATGTTCATGAAGAAAATAACATGCTCCTTCGATCCATTTGGCAATATCAGAGTCCCTGCAACACACACCCGAGGTTATTATTTCCTTTATTCCCAGTGGAATTTGGATGAGCTGGATTACCAGAAGAGGTGATTTGGTATCGGCCATACATCAGGAGGATCTTCGTAGGAAGAATGCCAATGCAGGTCAAACGCATCGTATCTGCCTGTCTTTTTCAACATTTCGAGCTGGTAAGAGAGAGTGTTGGAGCCAACAACGCCACGCCGTCGAGATATCAGAGACCCTGGCATCAGCCGCGTTGTGAGGAACGTCTCTTGGGGATAGGCCATGATTGTCGAAGGCTATTGTGCAAAGGTTGTTGGTAGTTCGGAGCCGGAATCTGTCGAGATCCGCGCAGGCACAGGCCAAAAAACGAGGATATGCGACTGTGCTGCTCTTTTCCCACTACTGCAAGATTTCATCCCGTCGCCCTGTTCCGTGGTCATTTATTCATTTTCTCCCATGAAGCCTGGAGAACATTCCTCGCGTGGAAAATTCCGACGGAGGGGAAACCCAACGAAACGACATAACTGCTATTGAACAGGCTTAGCCTAAACTAGCTTAGCACATCTTGGCCTTCACATGGCTTGTATAGATCTCCAACTTTAACACCACCGTCTCGTGGTGCCTTATTGGCGGCTTCGCTTCCGGCCTTCTGCTGCCACCGCCAAGTGCCAGGCTCGTTTGCCGGATCTGCGTCCACCGGTGTTTTACTCCAAGTATGTGAAGATCCACCGACGACAGATCCTCGAACAGGAAGGAGGAACACCAGAGTCTAGCTTGGTTTGCTTGGTCCAGCGCCCAGACCCTCGTCCCTCTGGAGCACATTCCTGGACCCCAGATCGACATCCGCCTTTTGACCCGATGAAGCAGGTTCTATTCCCCCCCCCCCCCCCAGAAGCCAGATGTATAAAGCAATGTATTTGTGCCTGCGCAAGAAAATGTTTTCGAGAACCCAGCACCTCCTTATCCAACAGCAAAAGCCTGAAGGCACATTAAGATGGCAAAAAGCGACTGGTACATTTACTGGATATGCGCGGTAGCATCCCTCGCGAATATTTTCCAGGGGTTTGACTCGGGCATTTACTCCATCATCATCTCGGACAAAAAGTTTGGTGCTTACTTCCACCTCTCTAGTGCACGAGAAGGAGTCGTGGCTAGTATGATCAGCTTGGGCAATGTCATCGGCAATCTCTTCGTGTCTTGGTGGTTCATCTGGTATGTTGGACGTCGATTTGCCTTTGTTCACGGCACCATCATCCTTCTGGTCGGCGTTGCCCTCCAAGCCGGCGCCCGAGACTTCGCCATGATCGTCGTGGGCAGAATTGTGGCTGGAATTGGCACTGCCATCATCGGCACCAACCTTGCTGCATACCAGGCCGAAGTTTCCTCGCCACAAATCCGAGGTCGAGTCGTCTCCTTCGTTCAACTTTCATACCAAGTTGGTGTCCTCGTCGCGTACTGCGTCGGTCTTGGGACCGTTAAGATTTCCGGCAACAACTCATGGAGAGTCGCGACTGCTCTCCAAGTTGTTCCTGGTGTTGTCTTGATCGCAGCCTCCTTCACCATCCCAGAATCTCCTCGATGGTTGATTGAACGCCACCCCGAGAAGCCGGAAGCGGCTTTACGGGAACTCGCCAGAATCCGCAGACTGCCCGTCGACAATGACGGCGTCAAGCACGAATACGCCGAGTTGGTCGCCGCTCGCGACTACCGTCTAGAGAACGAAAAACGCCAAACCTGGTCATCCTTCCTCCGCTCCTTCCCAGTCTGGAAACGAATTGCATATGGGATGACCACCATGGCTCTCGGTCAACTCTGCGGGGTCGGCGCATTGATGATCTACGGCATCCTCATCTTTGAAGGTCTTGGTTTCTCCTCTGGGACCATGTCGTTGCTCCTGAACGTCGTCTCTGGTGTCTTGTGTCTCGCGGCCACCGGAATCACAACCGGAGGGGTTGACAAGTGGGGTCGTAGGATCACTCTGCTCGCTGGTTCTGCCACCATGATTCTCAGCTATGTCATCATTGGCGCACTGTCAGATGCATACCCTACGGCCACCAACTTCAACCGTGGTGCCGCTATTGCTTGCGTCGTCTTCATCTATGTGATTATGATGGCATACAGTGGTGCAATGGGACCAGTCGCCTGGATCTACGCCAGCGAGATCTTCCCAACTCACCTCCGAGACAAAGGCGTCAATGTCAGTCAGGCAGGACAGCAGATCACGACTCTTTGGATCAACCAGGCTTGGCCAGTCATGTTTGGCAATGTTGGTCACAACGCGTACTGGATCCTCGTCAGTATTAATCTCCTTGGCTTCATCGTGGTCTTCTTCTTCTGGCCAGAGACAAAGGGAATCAGCCTTGAGCACATGGATCGTCTGTTCGGGGAAGTTGACAAGGTCGAGGCACAGATCCGTGCCCGAGGCCTGTCGATGGTGGAAGATGTGCTTCACGGCGATGAGGAGAAGGGGACCACAGTGTTACAGGAGAATGTTGACCGAAAGTGATGGTCAATTTGGAGGTGTGCAGAAATTTCGGCTGGATCCCGCAATATAGTTGACTTCCCTGCCATAGCGTGTCGTGATGCGAGAAATATGACAAGTCATGATGTGAACATCGTTACCGCCGTATGTTTATGTTTAGTCGGACCCACCACCGTCAAAGTCCGTGCAGGCAACCAAAGGTGCAAAGTGACGCTACCTCCCCACCGCACAGTGTTTTTTGATCTATATAAAATTTTCCTCAAATAATCTGACCAATCAGAGCCGATTCCTCACGCTTCGATTCTGGCTGTACCACTACTCAGAACTTGGTCCCTTAGATCAGTTGGTTAGATCGTCGTGCTAATAACGCGAAGGTCGCGAGTTCGATCCTCGTAGGGACCAACCTTTTGTTTTTTTCCTCCCCCTAAACCTCCTTGTTTCAGTTTCCTTCGAGCATTTTTTTTGGGGCGCTTTTCGCTTTGGTTTCTTAGGGAGTGGGTTAATAATAGATATCAAGGGTACAAAATGCTTCACGAGATAGAACGATGGTCTACATGTATGTATACAGGGCACATGCGTCTTTGGGAGGCGGTGATGCTCCGGCAAACCAAGGCTTGATGGTGATGGATGACGCGGATAGCTATTCTCGACAGGAAGACTCGCTGAAGCTCAATGTCAAGTACGTACAAAGATGGATGGCAAGCGGCTCAAGCCTCCTGCTCACTGAGCTCAGCTCAGGCACTCCAATCCCCATTCTGCTTCAGGCTTGACTTGACGCCAGCCTTCATGCGCGCCGTCTCCGACGCCAGCGACCACGGCACGTAGATGTGCCCGGGAGGCAGGTTCGTGTTGCTGAAAGGCTCTCCCTCTTGCAGATGCGCCAGACAGGCTGCGTAATTATCGCGAGCGTACGCTTCGGGATCGTGGTTCCATACCCATCGTCCAATCTTGAAGAAGCCAACGGTGACTTCCTTGGGATTCTCCTCGATGGCGGCGACGTCGACGTGGTGGAGTTCCTCCCTGTTCAGAAAGCCTGTCTGCTGCAGAACGCTTACTCTCTGAAACCTGTGGCAAAATGTTTCCACTCAGCAATGCCATCGGAGGAACAGTAACAAAATCATCTTGAAGCATACCTTAGCTGGTTGTGCACTTTCGTCGCCCAACCGGCGTTCTCCTTGCCGCCGATGCGCATACATTCGGCAAGGGACACGCCGTCTTCGAGAGCCTGGACTGCACCGTTGCCGGCAGTGGGAAAGAAGGCATGTGCCGCATCGCCGAGGCGCAGAAGACGTCCACTGTCCGAAGTCCATTGCTCAGTGCCGTCACGCCACCTCAACTTCCAATCGACGACGCGGTTTGGTGTTTGCCGAACGAAATCGAGAACGGCTGGATCCCAATTATCGCTTGACCTTTCGATCAGGGGGATGATCGCGTCCGGATCCTTAAGGTTTCCCCAGGACTCGGCCGTCTCTCCATCGTCCTGGAAATGGCCAGAAGTCAGCCATCAAGATCACTCGAGTCAGTGCTTGCAGCCAGACACGCACCGCATGAGTGAAACACCACGCCACCCAGTCTCGCGTCAAAAACAGGATCAAGTGCACATCATCTGCTACGTAGGTGCGGAATTCGGGCTGGACGTCAATGTTCTTCATCAGCGTTGCTGCTGGCGAGTCTGGCTTGAGTGTGCTGGCAGGGAAAGCCACTCGCGCAACCGCATAGCCACTGTCTTGCACGGCGACTTCCGGACCGGTGTCGAACCCGTCGATAGAGGATCCAATTCCATTCGCACCGATGCAAAGATCGCCAATGAATGTCTCTCCCGAAGCAGTGGTCACGATGACTTGGTCGCCTCTTTCGCAGACGCTGACTACCTTTCGTCCAAACTGAACCGAAACGCCCAACCTCTCAAGCTGGTCCAGTTGCATCTGAGCGTAGACCGGCCGCCGCTTGAGGAACGATACCGTCACATCATATGCAGCGTGAGCCCCTGCTCGACGCCATTCCGGATATGTCGAGTATATGGGCACACCGGACGGAGAGTAAACGTGGACAGAGCAATCATAAATACACTTGTGGTAGTCCGCATGCATGCTAGGGTAGTCCTTCAGCGTGGTCAATGCTGACGGGGTAATGGTGAAATAGTCGCCTAGCATGGTATGCCGTCAAACACTGAAGTGGTGCCTGGTGTACAAAGGAGTGATTCAAGCATACCTAATGGAGAGAGCTTCTCTGCTCGTTCGAGGACCACGACCTCGCAGCCTTTCCGCCAACACTCCAATGCGGCACCTAATCCTCCCACACCTGCTCCGATTACAATGATCTTGATCCCATTGCTAGGAAGTCTGTGGACACCGTCCACAACAGTTCCGGGAGTTGTTTCCCCTGATATCATCTTTGCTTGTGGCTCTGCAAAATAGTTGTTGTTCAGAAGTTGCTTGTCTTGGTCGCTGAATGTCGAGATTTATCGCTAGGGAATGGAAATTTGCACGAGTCAACATGATATACGGCCTCCTCTGGGGTAAACCCCTTATTCCCGCCGGGGCAGCGATCCAAGATGGCAACAGCTGACGGAGCTTGTGACTCTGGAGAGGAAGAAGATGATGTGGGACATCTTGAGGTGGGAACTGGCCCTTCGTCGCACTGTACAGACAGTGCTCCGCCCCTCAAAGATATTTGAAAATAAAGTTGAGGCTAGCGAGGCATTGGCGCGAGGAATCGAAGCTAGGAGAGCTCCACCAAAGAACGGCATATGATGTTCTGAAAGTCCGGGGTTGGCGCCTCGCTGTTTCTTGGTCAATGTTCCCTCTTAGACAAGAAAGTGTTGGTGAAGATCCTGGCACGAGAACGAATCGTCCCTTGAGAGTCCCTGCAAGGTCTCTACCATGAAGGAAAGAGCAAGGCACTAGTCCCTCTTCTCTGCAATACCTTTCCCACCGATGGTGAAGGAAGGGAGCAACAGTCCAGACCTTTTCGGGTACGTCCCCACCGGGTTGCTTCTCCCAGTGTAGAAGAGAGCTCCTTCAATAGGCAATGTCTCCTCGGATCGCATTGTCCCACATTCGCTTCTTGATCAGTATTTTTGTGCAGTCTCTCAGCAAGATTGTGAAAATGGACCAGATATACTTAGCAGGGGCGGCTGGCTGTCAAAAATCCTAGCTTCAGCCTTCCTTTCCCTTCTTGCTTTGCTCTTTGAGAGAGACCACAACATTCCTCAATTAACAATAACGTGAATCAGATATGGCGGCCGAATTCGAGCACAAGCATGGCAACCAGGATGATGCCGTGACACGATCAAGTGCTCTCAAAATGGATGAACTTCGAACGGCGCCAACACACCTCGAGCGGGTTGATCCTGCTGAAGCTAATCTGGTTTATGACGATGCTGAGCACGAGCCAGAGCTGCATCTCAGGACCTGGATAGCTCTCGTGGCAATGTTCCTGCTGAACTATGTGATCGTGTTCGCTCTCTTGTCACCACCAGCAGTGGTAAGCTAGAAGGATATTCAGCGTCTCTGCGCGCGGGTCTGATCTTTTCCAGCTCTCATATATCGGCACCAGTCTGCACAACACGCGATCCGAGACATGGGTGGTGAATTCGCTGTCGCTGCCACAGGCCGTGTTGTCGCCTTTACTTTCCTCAGTTTCCGACGTTTTTCAAGTTCGCAAATCGCTCCTAGTCAGCACACTAACCATCTCCTTCATCGGCGCTGGTGTCTGTCCCGGATCGCAAACCATGTACAGGCTTATTGGGGGCCACATCATGATTGCGATTGGGTTTTCGTGCACTCCACTGGCATATGCCATTCCCAGCGAAATCCTGCCTCGGAGATGGAGGCCAATCGGACAAGTTTGGGTCAATATTGCTGCGGCATTGGCGACTTGCACAGGGCCTCTGATCATCGGCGCTCTGACCAAAGCTAATCCCGAAAAGGGGTGGCGGAGATTCTACGTGAGCGGCGCATTCCCTTTGCCACGCGGTTGGATGAAGACGCTGACACTCTTATCCCATAGTGGATTCAAATGGCTCTTTGGGGTGCCGCTGGCCTCGGAATTTTGGCTGGATATCGCCCGCCCAAAAGGCACACGCGCTTGGATCATCTCTCATTCGCACAGAAACTGACATACCTTGATCTTCCTGGATTCGGACTCCTCGGGGGAGGCCTCACCCTCTTTCTTGTAGGTTTGAACATGGGCGGCGGCATGTATGCGTGGACTGATGCTCGAGTCCTTGCCACATTGGTTGTGGGTATTGTTAGCTTGTGTTGTTTTGGGATATACGAGTGGAAGGGCACAAAGACGGGAATTCTGCGCCATGACCTCTTCCGCGGCGGATCAGGGGCTGGTCGCACTTTTGCGGTCTGCGTTGGCCTCATCTTCGCTGAGGGCATTCTATTGTTCTCATATGTTATTTTTTATCCCATTATGTAAGTTTTGGATATGTTGATATCATTCTCGCTTGGACTTGCGTCATGCTGACCGCCTCTAGGGTTCAATCCTTGTTTGACCAAGATCCGTTCATAGTCGTCGTTCGCGAACAGCCATATTGGATTGCTTGCCTTCTTTCGACTGGAATATGGGGCATTATTAGCACAAAATTCAAGACAGTCAAGGCACCCCTTGCGGCAGGTTTTGTTATCTTCACCGGTGGCATCGTGGGACTCGCCACAGTTCAGCCCTCCGAGTCGACCAACTCGCTGATCTTCGCCGGTCTTGCTGGCGTCGGTTTTGGGTCGTTGATCATTCTCATCGTTGCTGGCGTCCAACTCTCCAGCCCTCACTATCTTATCGCCACCGCGACCGCTGTGACAGTTTCCTCTCGCGCTGTAGCCGCGAGTATTTTCACAGCAATATATGTGGCGGCATTCTCCGGCCGCCTGAAAGAGAAGCTTCCTGCATACGTGGCCAAGGCAGCCTTCCAAGCTGGACTTCCACAGACCTCGATCGAAGCATTTGTAAAAGCTTTGGTCGCGGGAAATGTTTCACTTCTCCCGAAGATACCTGGCGTGAGCCCTGGGGTCGTTGATGCCGGCCTGGCAGCACTGAAGCAGGCATATGCTGATTCAATAAGGGTGGTCTATATCATCGCAGCACCGTTCGGAATTTTGGCTTTTATTGGTTGCTGGTTTTTGGGAGATTTGAGCGCGACGATGAATTATCGAGTTGATGCACCAGTCGAGGTGTTGACGGTAAAGAAACATGATAGTGACAAGGTCAGCGCCTGACCTTCGGAATTTTGCACCTAGTCTTGGAAGACAGCAAAACTCTTATCAGTTCTCCCTGTGGTTTATGATGGCTTGAATAATTACTCTGGTTCAAGATCCGCCGTAGAGATTCCCGTACGGATGCAACGAACATTCAAAAGAATGGACGCGTACGGTTTTTCCACCTCGATTGCGAAGGTCTCTCCTTTGATGGACATTACCAAGCGATAACAGGATCAACAATCTCTGGTTAAGTTCTCTTCTGGAGGACAAATCATCCCGCATCATGCTTGAGACAGGTAGGACAGGATCTCTTGCAAAAAGCTCTGCATGTCAGGGTCCAGGTTCGCCAGGATAACATTCAGCATTCTCTGTGACTGGCCGTTCAAAAACCAGTAGAATTTCTCCTGCTTTGAGACAAGCACGCACCAGTACGCAACCAAGACCAGTGCTATGGAGTTGGCTGCTTCTATCAGACGCAAAAACTCATCTGGAAGCAAACGCGGCCAGCTCTCAATGCCATTCCATTGAGCCCAAGTGGTATTTGCTGCGTAGCTGCGTGAGTAGCTGGACACTAGCGCCGCCATGGCTTGGTCGAACATTTCAAGCTCCGAAGAATCCGGTATTGGACCTGCGGAGATAATTCGCCCTGGCAGAGAGGCGAGATGGGAGTATATTGCAGGAGGTATATAAGGATAACATTCGACGACCGGTCGAGGTGTAAGCAGCATACGATCTCGGCTGGATGAGAGTCTGGCATCAGCAAGTGCGATTGGGAGTGCTTTAGCAATGTCCTCGATGTGGGAGCTCAATCGGGTATCTGAGGGTAAGTTACTGCGTACCCAGGCTTTGGTGATTGGTCGCGCCGGAACGAGCATTGATGCCTCTTTGCAGAGCTCTGCCAAGTGTCGGACGTCATCTATGCTGGCGATATTGATTGACGCTGTCTTGAAGGCTGAGCTTTTTCTTCGAAGCAGAGCATTGAGCTGGTTGATGGCGTAGGGTAGAAATGAACTATCTGCATCAGATGCTATCTCCAACGGTCCCAATCCCTGAAGAACTTCGGAGGGAAGGGCAAAACCGGAGGCTTCAGAGAAATTTCTCTGCATATTGACCAATAGATCGCATCCACCTCGCAGCAAAAGCATGAAGTCCAAAATTTGAGACAATTCTGGTTTATGTGGTTGGTCGACGGGCGCTAGTTGATCTTCTGCGTCCAGCAGGGCTTGGGCACAGAATTGAACGCCCAGTAAGCGCGCAAATGCCGTCAATGATGTGCTTGTCTCTGCTGTTGGTTGCTTGATAAGCTCCCTGAAAGTGATCAATCCGGCGGATTGATGGAGAAGGCCGTTGGATTGGTGCATCTTCCGCTTCTGACCGTCCGAGGTTAGAGCCGCTTGATGAAATGCAGCAACACCAAGTATGCCGTGCATGAGGAAAGGTTGAGTCGAGGCATGCACTGGCAGTGTATCAGCCCAAAACGTAAGGGAATCGTCTCCCCTCGTAAGCGACAGACTAGTACGAGTGATGTAATGATGAAGGTACATGAGATCGCTCATCGGGAGTTCTGCGGCCGAGGACTTTCCAGAATTGCCGGAGTCGTCATTAGCCGGTAATGTCGGTGCGACCTGTGCATGGCTCAGGTGAGAGAGGCGCAAAAGTGGATGTCTGGTGGAGTCTGCTGGTCCCTTGTGGCTCGATGCTCCGTGGCCAGTGTGGACCTCGAAGTAGCGGACCTTATTGCCTTTGAAGAATGTCTGGAGGCGAACCCGCCGAGCTTGGATCTCGACGTCGATGGCAGATATCTCTTTGTGACTTCCGTGGTGTTGATTCATACGCTTTTCCGAAATGCACAAATGGCCACATGCTGGAAAGTTGCATCGATAGCCGTCTGAGACTTGAAGATAGGGCAGAGGGGAGATATCTGGTGGTGGCTTAGGTACTTCGGCTGGGTCCAGCAGTTTTAATCTGCCTATTGTCTCCAATAAATGTTGTCGCTCTCCTCTATATATGTGGTGACGCAGAAGGTGGCTCGAAATTGCCTGGGGTTGTATGGCAAATTCGCAGCGCTTGCAAATCACAACTCCATAGTCGGGCATATAGGTCAGCAGTGCGTTCAAACGCTGGAACCGGGGCGAGCCATCGGGAATGTATTCCTGCATGGTGAAACGGGAGCAAGCTTTTGCAGAAAGACCGGTCCAAGTCCAGCCAAGCTCATTTTATGTGTCTCATGAGAGGTTGAGTCGGCCGACCACAGATGGAATCTTATGTTTCTATACAATCTCGGCAATTCCGTCCTTGATACAGAGCTCTCCGATCATGGATTGATTAGGTGAAGGTGAAAACGGAGAGAGTTGGAGTCTCTGCCTTCTTGGCAAGCCCCTTCAGCAACTTGGCTTGCTAAACGAATGCCATGGTGGCGACGGGCAGAAATTGGTCATATACTGTAACAAGTCCTATTTGGAAGGAAGATGGGGGATGGCTCGATGCCCAGGGCAGAAGTGAAGTCACGCTCGGAAAACTTGCCGGGTAATGCACACCCCGTCATTCAGCCCGCGGCGCAAACGGGGCAAAAGCAGCGCCATCGATGTTCCGACTCGCCGAGTATTCGTCCGCAGGAAATTGTTACGGGCAAACTTCCACTTCCAGGTTCTCTAGGATATTTCACACCCCAGTTTGGCCCCCTCTTTTGGAACATGACACCATCTTCGACGCAAACCTATGTGAAGGTTTATTCTAGCGCCAGCTGCTCATGGGGGGTTTGGAGTATACAAACGTCTCGATACCTGCTGCGTCAGAGAAGTGACGAAAGACAAGATGTCATTGTTGGTCGACTGCTCTTTTGCTGATAATCCAAGAGGATGTTCCAGCATTCCAGAGACCGCATACATTGCTTGACCAAGAAATGAAAGTCACCGGACGGTGAGACTGTGAGTAATGTTGGCGAGCAGCGACAGAACATCTACGCAAGGCTGTAAATTGCTCCTACTGACATTCCCTCGCACAAAGATGATGATTGTCCCAAGAGGAAGCTAATGAGGCCAGGTAAGAAGCAACATCTCGTTCCGTTGTCATTGAAGGGCATTTGAAGGGCACTTCGGTGCTTTACTCTCCGGAGCTCCTTGCTTTGCTCCCATCTATGTCTCTGAAACGTGAATGTTGACTCTGGAAGGCCACTGTCCGTCCCTCCACTTGTCTAGTTGCGCATTTATCTTGTCCGCATCCAATCCTTCAATGACCTCAAAGGAAGTGGGCTTCAGCACCCCATCATCAATCAAGCTGGGCAACGCCTTGTAGAACTGAGCCGCTATCTCCCGAAACAAGGCTGGTCGACAAACAAATTTCCTGAAGTTGTAACCTTGCTGCTTGGGTCCGACTTTGGTCTCGTCGACAGTATTGGGCCGCGAGACTGCTAGAGGTACCATGGTGCCTTTCTTCGAGTTGGACAGCATGCGGATGCCCGGCGTGTGGTCGGCCCTGTTGTTGCAGTCGAGCACGTACAGGAGGTCGTCGCCGACGATGTTTCGGACTTCGCGCTGGATGTCTTCATCCGGCAGACTTCTGTCAATCACATGCGTGGCGCCAATGGATTTGAGGTCAGCTTCTCCGTGCTTCCCCGCGACGGTGACGATGGTGCCGATTCCGACCCATTTGGCAAGCTGAATTGCGAACCTCCCGCACGAGGAGCTTCCTCCAATGATGACAATGCCGGCATTCTTGTAGTCGAACTCCCGCGCCGATGCAGCCAGTGGGGATGGAATATCGAGCCCCAGTGGCGTCAAAACTGCCACATACGCCGTCAACGGGTTCAGGATGATAGTGTCGGCTTGGTCAGGGCTGACCGAGCTGGGCAGAGGGGCGATGAAGTCGGCGTCGAGAACAGCATATTCCTGTGATCCTTTTGTGTCTGACACAACAGGATCTCCCTGACCCATGACCTCGTCACCTATCCTGAAGGTGTTGACGTTTTCACCGAGTTCGACCACCTTCCCGACTATGTCGATCGCAAGAACACCCGGCAGATTGTCCTTTCCGACAAAGTACGCAATCTCTCGGACGAGCGCATCATGTGGATTAACTGTGCAGGTAACGAGTCAGCTGGCATTCTTTTGTTCTCTGCCCACAAGAGGCTTTTGGCAGAGATACTCACGGCCTGCGATGGAGACTTTGACTAGAACTTGGCCCGGGCCTGGTTTTGGAATGGGCCGCTCAATCAACTTGACAGGCTGCGCCGTCGCGACCACTGCAATAGCTTTCTGAACAGACATTTTCGACCTTTCGATCTTGTTTCCTTGTTCCCTTCTTAACATGCAGCTTCCCAAGGTTTTCCAGAGACCGACAGTCTCCTGGTTACAGAGAGACGTTTATATCGACCGCAACGCAGACTATTCCAACTTGTGGCTTATGCATATTGCAGCGGATTTGGAAGCATATGTCGTGTTTCGCATCAGAACGGTATAGCGCCTCAAAAGTTAGATGCTGCACATGGTCAAGCGTGCTTGACACACCCTGCCCATCTGCGACGTGCTGTCTGCCATATCCATGTGGCCTGACGTAACGGCGAATTGCCGGCCACAACACGTTGCACTATCCTCTCATAATCGCCCTCTCGATATTATAATACACCCCTCATGAGAAGTATGGGACGGATGTTTTTGGTTATTCAGGCTTAAAGCGGCGGGCATAAGCCTGAATAACCAAAACATCCGTTTGCAAGGGCAATGCCCTCGTCATAGCGGATCAGATTAATAGACAGATCACTATTCACTAGTAAGTGGGGTTATGAAGGCGCTTCGTAATCAAACCCTGTCCCCCTTCCCCTGGAGCCAGTATGAATAGAGTTCAAGCTCTGTTAAATGATTACGAATCGAGGGCTATTATGATTGGGTTCATGTGCAAGGTGTGTACCTAGGTATGTAAGCCCACAAGCCCACCGGTATGACTCCATCGGTACTTGCTCACAGAAAGGCCTGTGTTGAGGTGACTGGAGCCCACATCCTCTGCTGACTCAGCCACGTACCGCTTCCTTGGCCCTTCGCCCAGTGGCTGCTCATGAGCTGATGTAGAGCGGCCATGAGCTCAGTCCCTAGTTCCCCCCAGAGTTGGGGTCTTGCCTTGGAGCAGTGTGAGCGTAAGCGGAGGGCGTGAACCTCCTTGCCGGTCCTACAGAAAGTCTGTACGTTCCTTTCGGAAAGACAACCCACCACAAGCGCACCGGATTTGATGTAAGAATAGGTAATTTTTCAGAGATTACTTCTGACTTTTTCGTGGCATGTTGGAGACGCACCCTAGTTCTAAGTGAACGCTGGGCGGCATCTGTTCTTTTCCTTTTCTCTTACTTCTTTTTATTTCCCTTTCTCCCTTTGCTAAATCCAGGTTTTTTTTTTTGAAGTTTTTGCGTCCGCTCCGGGACGTTTTATCCATCCATCTCTCCATCTCCGGCGACCTGATCCAGGAACTCATCCCTGGCATCGTCAAAGCCCTGACCCAATGTCGCTCCGAGAAAGCAGCACTATCCAAGACTGGACTTCCCTGTTACTCGTCATCCAATTCTGGATAATGCCTGTAAATCCCCATACTGTACTTCAGCCTCCTGTCACTCGCCAAATAACTCTGAATCTTGTCCAATGCCTTGACCCTCTCATAGTGCGCAAATACCTTCTCATACTTACCCCTGCTCCTCAGCTTGTCCACGCACTTAGGGAACGCATAAGTCACTCCATCCAACGTCTGAAAGAGCACCAAGTCCGCATAAGTCATCTTCCCGCCGTACAGCCATTCACCTCCACCCGAGGCGGGCCCCGAGAGCACCCGTTCAAAGTAGCCCAGAAACTTGGGCAGACGAACGGCGCGGTAATCAGCGGCTTTCTTGAGGGCCTCTTCTTTTTGTTCTTCGTAGTAAGCTCCGCTGGCAATGGGATGATGAACATCATGGGGTTCATTGGAGAGCCCATCAAGTGCCGTCAATGCAAGTGCATTGACGTGGTACATTCCGGCGCTATCCTCGGCGACGTCAGGAACCAGACCGAGCTTCGGACCCAGGTAGGCGAGAATATTGGGTGTCTGGGACAGGAGGGTATCTCCATGTTGAAGAATCGGCGGAGCGAGTGGTGGCGGGTTGTTGTCATCCCCGATATTTTTCTCGCTGATCTGAGCCATAACTGCGTTGACGCCGGCGTCGGTCTTATTGGATACGTCGACGTAGGGGGTGCCTGTAGCTTCAAAAGCGAGGCGGATGTGTTCACCTCTGCCTGGAATGCCGGGCCAGTAGATCAATTTGTAGGCCATCGAGTCGTCTGTCTCAGCTGCTGTGTCAGCGCCGGTTTTCTGGCGCTTGGAGGAGCGGGTTGAGGTGGCCATGTTCATGTAGCGAGGGTGGATGAGGGGTTGGTGAAAGAGTGAGATGGACCTGGACTTCCCTGCGAGGTTGAGGTTTGCTGCCGGTGAGGAGGAGGCGGTGACCAGGACTCTGGAGCCTTGTGTGAGCTTGGAGACAACCAGAGCAGGTTGTCTCATCTAAGACTTCCACAAGGGCGAGGCGGGAAGAGGTCAAGATAGAAACCCCCAAGGTGTACCCTCGGCACGTCATACGATGGGGCTTTTATAGTGGAATGATATGTCTCCGATGCCGAACCGATCGGGCTACGGACCATTATTTATCCAGTTCCGGTTCGCTGGCATCGTCCCCTCACTTCCTTCTCCACCTCCAACCTCTGCCACCGCTGCCGCCTCCAGCTTCGCCTTTCCCCGGAAGCAAGACATCGTCATCTCTGTCTGGGGGCCTTGCGCCCATTTTTCGCTGGACGACCATTGGCTATGTCTCTATTCAAACGACCTCATTCTGCAAAAACCTTACTGTACCCCAGCATCAAGGGCCATCAGATCTGTCGTGTAAACCCACCTTCAACTGAACTCCACGAGCAATCGTAGCATATACACAGGAAAATAGCATTAGCAATACGACACTCAAAATGACCTCTGTCCAAGACTCCCTCATCTTCGGCAACATCCTTTCCACTCGGGAATCGGCCGCAATCTGGTCCGACAAGACACGCACCCAGTGCTATCTTGCATTCGAAGGCGCCCTGGCCAAGGCGCAGGCTCGGCTGGGAATCATCCCGCAAAGGGCGGCCGACGAGATCATCAAGTTCTGCTTGGACATCCGGAATGTGGACTTTGAGGATCTCCGCCAACAGACCGAGCTGATCGGGTACCCGGTGCTGGGCGTGGTCAAGCAGTTGGTCAAGCATGTCAATGCCATCGAGCCGGGACTGGGCGAGTGGGCGCATTGGGGAGCGACCACGCAGGACGTGACGGATACGGCGACGGTAATTCAGCTGTGGGATACGATGAGTCTCTTCGAGAAGACCCTCGAGGAGATTATTGCCTCACTTCGGCAGCTGGCGGAGAAGCACAAATCCACTCCAATGGCCGCCAGATCGAATTTGCAGCAGGCGGTTCCTATGTCATTTGGCTTTAAGCTTGCCAGATTACTCGCCACGTTCCTTCGGCATCGTGAGCGGCTAAAGGATGTTGAAACGAGGCTGACAGTGCTGGAATTCTCTGGCGCGGCGGGAACGTTGGCGACATTGCCTCCTTCACAGGATCTTCCTCTGCTCGGCCTCGAATGCCAGCGGGAACTTGCCAAAGACTTGAACCTCAAAGTCCCCGAAATAGCATGGCACACGGAACGTGACCGCATCGCCGACTTCGGCTCCCTTTGCGCAATGCTCAGCAGCACGTGCGCCAAGTTTGCACTGGACGTCAAACTCATGATGCAGACGGAAGTGGGCGAAGCGTCGGAACCGTACGTGCCGCACCGCGGGTCGAGCAGCACGATGCCGCAAAAGAGGAATCCCATCTCCTGCGCGTACATCACCGCCATGTCGGCCACAGTCAGGCAGCTGAGCGCGAGTCTTTTCGAGGCCATGGTGGAGGACCACGAGCGAAGCACAGGGCCATGGGAGATTGAGTGGATCGTGCTGCCGCAGCTCTCGACCCTGACGCATGCCACTCTGAAGCATACCGCCGAACTTGTGGCCGGGTTGGAGGTGCACGAGGACGCGATGAAGAAGAACCTTGACCTGTCCAAGGGCGCGATCGTCAGCGAAGCCGTGATGATGGGCCTGGGCAAGACACTGGGTCGCCAGTATGCGCACGACGTCGTGTACGACCTGTGCCGCAGGTCGCAGCTCGAGGACCGTCAGCTGCTCGACCTGCTTTGCGAGCACGACGAGATCAGCAAGAAGATGACGAGGCAGGAGTTGGCCAAGCTATGCGACCCGGCAAGCTACCTGGGGTACAGCGAAGCTATGGTGCAGAAGGTCCTCAAATTAGCAGATGAGCCCCCTGCACAAAGGAGGCCTAGTCTGGTCTGAGGGGCGGGCCCCGGACGGTGGATGTTGTTTCGGACCGGGACTCGACTGTCTCGTGCTCTTGGCGCTCGCACTTCTTAGGTAGACAAGGGTAGAGCGCTTAGAGGTCGAGAAGTCGCTGTCGAAGTCGCTGTCCGGAGGCAGACAAACTCGCTGCGACCGGCCGAGAGAACCATTTCTCAGGTGCTGGTTCTCGGCTTCTGTCCCTGTTTTAGTGGCATTGTCGTTCGTCATAATGGTATCCGGAATATCCTTGTTCTTTGTCTTGTGTGGGCAGTGGTTTTCACGGCCTCCGTCGTAGGAAGAAGACAGGGGGTCCGGCTAGTTGATCAGGGGTTTTATGACAGCGAGACGTCGGCAAGTGGGTAAGGATGCCGACAGAAGTATCTGGTTAAGGGCCATGGTGAATGAGGTACAACAGACAACCAGAGGAAACAGGCCAAGCATTGAAACGACCCTTTAGTTTCCTCGGTGCCTGACCAAAGTGCCTACCAGAAGCCCAGACTATTACCGTATCGTTTTCATCCCTTTCGCGTTCACCCGACGATCCCCAGCGGTGCCTTCCTCGCTTCCCATTCCAAAAAGCCCAAATCTACCCGGTACGTGAACTTTTGTGGTGGGACATGTGGAGAGGATTATGATTCGGTGGCCTAGGATATGATTGAAGCCTCAAGCCATATGTACTGGGTAGTTATTTAACTGGCTGGCTGCACAGGCGCCCCCCAACCCCGGCTTTTACCGCCCTCGCCCGAATTGTTTACGCGAACTGGCTGAGCAGGTGAGGTTCAACTGACTACCCTCGCCGCCTCGCCGTATGATAAACCTGCGCAGACCTATGCTTGCTGTCATTTCGATGAGTTCGTCCTTCTCGCACATCAGGCTTCACGGTGTCCGCAGAGTTTCACGCACAACGTCCCATTGCCCTCTAAAATCCTCTCCGGGTTCCATGGGTCTCGAAATCATTGGCAACTCCACGTACAGCGACGTGTTGATGTGAATCCCGGAACCGCTAACATTCTTGAAACTTGCCCCCCCGACCCCGCCACCCCGCATCTGGAAGGCCGGACATCTGAATATACCGGAATTCGGCAAACCTAGCTTTTTGCTCCTCTCCTCTCAGACTTGGAGAAAGATCCGATGGTTAATCACGAGTCTTCTGGCACCGGAATTGGTGATCTTTGCGGCGGCTTGGTCTCAATACCTGAGCGCAAGGAAAATTAGGGGCTATTGTAATAAGGTAGGTGTGTTATTGTATGAGCATATCCCATATATCCGATTCATGGTCTAATCTTCACAAATTCGAGCTATAATATCTAATCCTCGGTACGTCTAGACCCTCAGCAAAAAAGACATGGACAATGGTCCACGGCTTCTACGCTGCGATGGGAGGCTTTGCCTTTCAGAGTCCTGCTCCAGATGGGAGTGAGAATGAAGTGCCAGTAGCAAGAATGGCCTTGAACCTCGAGGCAATTGGAAGGCTCATCGATGATATACATCAGCCCGCCATCTTCGAGGTCGAGGAATATTTAGGCACCGCTGGAGAATCAGAGTTCAGAGCCACCCGTGCGATACCTCCAGTGGTAGCTCCCGTCCCTGAACGCGGTTAGAATCCTGACGAACGTCGCTGGAATTCCTTTCTCAACGTATCTAAAGATGATATATTGGATAAGAGGAAATGCGACCGGTTCGCAAAGGCCCTTGTGCGCATGCAAGCATTCTGGTTCTGCGCGCAATATATTTCGAGAATATCTTAGGGTCTACCTATCGCCCTCCCCGAGCTCAACACCTTCGGTCATTCTATCTGCGCACTTCTTATTTATGGAATCTGGTGGCACAAGCTAGCGGACATTGAACAACCGACTGTTTTGAATATCCAAGGTGTGGGAGAGAGAGCACTCTGGGTGGCCTTGAACCAAAGCAAGACGGTTCGAGAAGTGCTTCCACCGACTAGTAATATCCGCGATCCCTCCCAGTCCTCATACTAAGTGCCAGAACCTACCTCATCGTCGAATGCTTCATCCAGCTAGCCCATCTACCCCCGGGCCCTATATTCAAAATGACTGCTTGGACAGTTTACTTTCCCCATCTTGGTTGGTGGTGGAGCAGTTTGGGGCCTAAACATTGGTCGGGTGGGAGCAAAGTTTCATATGGATTTGGTTGTAATGTTTCGACAGAGTTTCTCAGGAACAAGCGCCGCGGCCAGATTGAGAAGTTGGCCTCATCGTCATGGGCTATAGAGAGAAGCGATGAACGAGAGATGATGTGGCTCCCATGCGATATAGTTATCTGCGCACGCACTGCTGCTTAAACTTCCCCTGTAAAGTCGTTGCCGGGAAATCCGCCTCCGGTTTAGGCGGCCGACCGCTTCGGGAATGGTCGCGGGCTGGGCGCGCCGCCGCTTTTGACGGCTATAAGAACCTCGTCTCTCATCACTATCCCCAACCCTCTCTCCCTCTCTTCCAACCTACTTTCTCCCTTCTCTCACCTCCGTTCGCCCTGGCGCACCTTGTCGTACCTTACTTCGACACCGCCTAGACCCTCTCCCCTGTAGCATTAGGCCCCCCATCGTCGATTGCTCTCCCGGGTTCTCTTCCAAAATCGGCCTCGTTGTCGGAACTCTTCCTTATCGCTTCGGGCTCCCCTCGATTTTCTCTTCCGGCTCCTTTAAATTCTGCCTCGAATCTATCTCGTCTCTTCGAGTGCGCCTCGATTAGCCTTTTAATCCTCGATCTTCGCGGCTCTTTTCTATTCTTTCGAGGAGGGCCCGTTTCGGCCCCCTTGTGCGCCTAATCCCTTTATAGCGTAATTTGACTTCGTACACCGTGTAGGCTTAGCTAATCTCATCCGTCATTTACACCTCGACTAGGAGTTCTGATAATGTGAGTGTCGGTCTCGGCCTCGGTAAGTCTCCTTATATCACCTTGCGAAGGTAAATCTACGTGATGGACTCTTATCTAGCGTTCGTTCCGGATCTATAAAGACTTAGTGAGATCATCTTCACCGACAATAGGAAAATCGAACTTCCTCCGGGCGCCGTGATAGGCACTCAACTCTTTATACTATATCATCGGGGCCGGGATTCTATACCTTAACTTTTAGTGAACTAAGGTATGGAAGGTAGCAGAACGTAGCGAATTCTTTGGCATAGGCCGGCGCTCTAAGCTAAGTGCCGCACCGGGTATATTGTTACGAAACGGCCTTGGAGGGGACCAGAGGAGAGTCCCGGAGAGATAGAGTAAAGGAGAAAGATAAGTCTTTTACGTAACTAGCTCCGTCGGGCTCCTAAGGCTAAATAGAGTAGAATAGAGCTAGATGGCTCTAGTGGATCTATTAACTCTATTAGAGTACCATAGATTATATAGAGCACTACGAATCTTCTAGGTCTATATATATAAGATAGTTCTTATAGTTCTCGTCGTAGTTAATCTCGTTCTCCATGAAATCGAGTTCCTCGAGTTCATGCCCTTTGTATATAGTTCATCCACTATACTCTTAGTTTTAGTCTCAGCTACCTAGCCTCACTCCTATATCACTAAGTAAACTCCGTTTACTACCGTGGTGACACCTCACGTAACAAAGCGGTTCATAACATCTCTGTAATTCTTTACCCCTAGTAATAGCCGATAGTATAGAATGGTAGCTTATACGTAGGATAGTATAGCTAGGAGAGGGATTCTATACGGAGAGGAGAGAGATAAAGGTCGCGGTCGCCGGCTTAAAGGTAGAGTTTAGATGTAGTTAGTCGTGTACATAAAAGAAGGGTGACGAGACGCGGTTCGAGAGGACTTCGTGAGGGTCAGAGAAGGTGCTCTTCTGTAGGAGACTGTGAGAAGATCCATCGAGATCCTTACTGCGCGTCCTGCAGGCGCCATACTTGGGGCAGTGAAGGCATTCATTCTGTCGGTGAATGGACGATTCCGTTGTTTCTAAAGGGGACTGTTTCTGGTCCCACTGAAGCCAGCATGAGTTTAGGGAATCTTACTTCAATTCCAACATCCGGCCAGATCTCCGCAAGCCTGCTTGATGTCCACGGAAAGTCCAGATTGTCATGCAACATCGAGAAAGAGTCGCATCCCGCAGCCTTCAGAACATCGTCTCGGTAACACCAGAAAATGATGGGTTGTTGTGTTTGGCCGACAATTCTGAGCAGCGCCTTCATCCATTTCTCATTTGGAATTCGGTAAAGCTTTGTCCTGTTCCAGAAGTTCATATTCCACCACTACTTAGATTCCCACGTCTTGACATTCGCCATCTGCACAGAGCATACCTGATCTCTGCTCGCAAACTTCTTCTGCAATATCAGGCTCCGGGACGGCCCTGTCGATGTAATGTGAATTCAACCAAGTTTCCAAAATTTAACCACTGAACTCTTCTCACACATACTCCCCTAACTAAATATCCCAATCGAGGAGGACTCTGAGAGCAATTAAACCGGCAGGTATGCCAATAGTATGGACCCCTTTGACCGCCATGAAATGAAAACCAACCACCTATTCCCTCAACCTCGCCGCGCTGGGGTTCTTCCTCTCTCCGTGGAACAGAAAGGATCATCCGTCGACGTAATAGCCATTTCGCCAATCACCCGTTTCAAATACCTGTTCACTGCGAGGAAACGATTGTTTGGAAACTCCTAATCGTTGACATAGTGGCCGACACCGATACGTCCCAGCCTGGTTTTGTCGTCGTGCCCGCTGCAAGCTTACCAGCAGACTACTAGATGATGGACTTATATTCTTTTGCATACATACTATCCTGGAAATCCTAGTCGAGCCCCCCACGAAAACCCCCCCCAAAACCCCAAAACATTGATCCTCCAGCTGTATGCGCAGAACTTGAATTGGATTTGCCTGGAGGGGAGATGCTCATCTGGCACGGGGGGTATGGTGTCATGTTTCGATGAGCTTGCGGTGATTCCGGTTTAGGGCTTCTTTTGGGGGGAGGGGGGAGGTACTGAAACTAAAAAATCTCGCGATTTCTCGGCCGGGCAGGGGCAGTGTGTCCAAGAAAGTGCGCGAAGCATTGCTCTTGGAGTGATGCGTATGTATATAGACACTATATACATATACGGAGCACACCTACATACCACAACGGAGGGGAAAAGTCCAAGTCTGCCCGGCAATGCCATTGTCCGTGCTCCTCTTTCTCTCCCCCGAAACGTTCGGATTCCCACGTTCCGAAACCAGAAATCCTCACCTGGAAGGACATTCGATGGGCTCCTCTGCGTGTTTTTCACTTGTTTTATGTTCTGTTGGTGCATTTTGACTATGTATGGGAACTATGCACGCAGCCTAGAAGCCCAGCGCCTGGTTGAAAGCGTCAGCGGCCGCCTGTCCAGTTTGTGCCTGTGCAGCGGTGGCGCCCTGATTACATGCGTCCAGGGCCTGCTGAGACGCTTTGCACTTATCGTTGAGTTGTTGGCCTGCAGGAATCTCCATGTTAGCCTTGACTGAATTTATCTGCCTCTGACGGACAACCGGGGGGGGGGGGAGATCGCCACGACGTGGTCGCGGGGCAAGGACGAGCAGCGATGTTACGACTTACAAATAAAGTCCGTGATGACCTTGATGTTCAGCGCGGAACCGTGCGGGAAGAGCGTCAGGTCGTGTGGCTCAAAGGCGGGCTGGTTGCGGCCGTCGAGGCCGTCGGCGAACTGGGAATCTTCTGTTAGTATGGACTAGTCCGGAGTGGAGGTTTCATGGCAGTGGTTTCGCCAACAATATCTGAAAAATGAAGGGGTGAACTCACAATAATGGTCGGGTCGGGACAGGAACCCAAATCCAAGATGGACGATCCCGTGGCCGCAGCGGAAGTACTGGTTGTGGCTGCACTTGCGGCCGCCGTCGTGGTAGCAGCAGCCGCCGTAGTGGTTGTGGTAGTAGCTGTGGTAGTGGCTGCAGCTACAGAAGAGGTAGATGTGGTGCTTTCTGCTGCATCAGGGAGTGCAATGCATTCTGTCGCCGCGGCCGAGTCAGTACCGGTAGCGGCTGCAGCTCCGGCAGAAGCAGTGGCTGAGGCAGCAACAGCAGCGTTGACTTCGTCTTCTGTGGCGTCCTCGACAAGCAGATTCTGAGTGAAGATACAGCCCACTGGGTCGTTCTGGTCATCGCAGCTGTTCCCCTTCGCAGTTGGGTCCCCGATCGTACCGGGAGCAAAAGTGCCGGACTGCAGGGCGTCGAGCGGGTTACCTCCAATGTTGGCAATCTGAACAGCGAGTGCGAGAGCGATGTCTTTGTTGACCGTCGCAGCATTGTTGGAAGCCGGATCTTGGTGCTGGGAGATTGCAGCGATTTCTGGGTTTTCGGCTTGGATTGCGGTGCAAGGAACAGATGCCTGTCCAACAGCTCCGGTATTGCGCTCAAGAGCTCTGTAGATCAAAGCAGCTGTCATACCGTCCACGTCGCCAGCAGCTTTAGCGTTGGTGAAGGCTCTGTCGGCGGTAGCTTGTTGAAGACAATCCGTATTAGAGATATCGCCCTGACCGGCGGAAGCGGCAGCATTGCCCAGAAGACCGAATACAGCATCCACGATGTTGTCTGGATTGTCTATTTTCAGGAATTGGTTCACAGTTGTAAGAAATTTCTCGTGTGAGTGTTCCTGTGGCACCTCGCGACGGCCAAGTTTGGAATTCCAGACCGCAGATCGGGTCTGCATGTCATGGCCTGGATTTCGCCTGATATGAAGGTTTGCCGGTCGGGCAGTCGTGACATCAATACCCACCGCGAGGAGGACGGAAAGACAAATGACTGGTTTCATTTTAGCCGAGTTGCTGTGTTCGCTTATGCTGTCGTGAGTCTCGTGAAAGAGCGTTCTGGATCGTTGATCGAAGAATCTGTTGTAGTAATACAATATAGGCCGCAGGCCCTATCAGTTCTCCAGGAACAATTCTGAATTGAAGGTGAAAAAAATCAGAAGCAAAGAGAGAGTGTTGGTAAGAACGAATGTTCACGATTGAGCTGAATCAACAGGCTGGAGAAACGGAAGAGAGGGAAGGAGTGAAGTCTGTGCATATATACCCTGGGCCTTGGGAGTAAACTTCCTCGAGCCTCCCGCATGGACTCCCTCAAAGAGTGCTGGCGTGCCTCAGATTTTTCTGGGGCTTTGTACTAGTATCTCGAGAGCCAAATTTGTCTCTGCGATAACGAAGTCTTAGCGGAGGAGCGAGAACAGGTCTGACCACGACAGCTCCGTTTTCAGTGCTTCATTGGATACCACAGGCCACCACAATAGTAGGCGAGGATGTGCAGCTTCGGATCAGAAGGTACCGGCCCCTGGCCATGTCACGGAAAGGTTAGCCAGGCTAGCACGTGGCACTTGATCGAGCTTTGAGCCATTTGTAGGAGCCTCAAGCTTTAGTTTCGGGGGAAGATGGCGGCTGGATGAGATTACTTTGGTGTGTGAAGGAGTTGAAGCTGGCCGAAATGTGTGTCATGTTCCAACACTCAGCCAGATCGTGCAGCGTCTCGGGTCTGGGAACGATGGCGGCTGAAACGCCGGAAGGACGACGAAGCGGCCGGCTAAATTCTGAGCCCAGGGACGGGACGTTATACACCTTCTTTGACTGGCATAGTAGACATCACACTCCTGCATCATGAGATGGCATAATACACCTTCAGGATCCTAGCGCTTTACACGCGATGCAAATCTTCCAGAGATGGGGGGGTGATGTTGGGTGATGGGAGAAGGACATGACCAGATATCAGGCTTTTCTATTTCGGGTATTAAAGTCTTGGATAATTCTTGGCAGCGGGTCTCCGGCTTAGGGCAGCGTCGCTTTTTTCTGGAAGGCCCTCGGATGCTATTATTATCGGTGCTTCTTCATTCTACTCCATACTATCTGATTCAACCTCTTGCTGTGTCTCCTAACAACAATAACTCCTATTCGCAGCTACAGAATCGCTCAGACATCTGACACCCTTCGCAATGGAAAACGCCGTGGCCACTCTGTCCCCGTTGTCATCAAGGTCGTCCAGGAGTCTATCATGCGAGTCGTATCCAAAATTTGCCAGACTGGGCCAGTCTCGTGGCACCACGCCATGAGAGCCAATATCAGCCTGGACGGTTATCTCCCACCGGCGCCCATTCGGGCAATACCCTCCAAGATGCGGCCCCCGTATCCAGTACCTTTGTTACTCGTAGGTGCCTTGAGACCGGATCCAGGGGCTGGAATACCCGAGTATTTCCCAGCCGTTGGCTTTTGCAGCATACTCACGGGTCGAGGCCGTCCTGGTAATGCCGACTTGGCCTCTCCACTGTTTCCGCTGGTCTTGAATCTATTCGGACTCGCTAATGCGGATGCTGAATTTGGTCTCCCATTCCCATCCTCACTTCGAGGTGGACTCACAGGCTGTTGTGGCTGTTGCAAGACGCGCTGCTCTTCTTGCTGAGCGCTCATTGCCAGGAATAGATCCACCTGTGCGACCAAGTCACCTTTTTCTACCCTTTCTTGTTCGATTTCCTTTCGTAGTGACTCGGTCTCGGCGGTAAGTGAATCAACTTGCCCACGAAGCCCTGCTGCCTCGGCCTCGAGCATTTTCTTCTCCGCGTTAGTCTCTTCGTTCCACCGCCGAAGCTCTTCAATCTGCCCCTCCATCTTGGAAATGGCCTCGCTTTGTCCCGGAACGATGCCGCTCATGGTTGCTTCTTTCTCTGTCTGCAGCTTCAGAACTTCTTCTTGAGATGTTTTAAGCTCCATTCGGAGCTGTTCAACTTGCTTGATCCATCGTTTCTCATAGCTGACTTTGAGGTCTGCCACTTTTCTCTCATGTTTGCTCTTGTACAACGCATGCAACTCGCGAGCCACTTTTTCTGTGGCATCCTTGACGGCAAAATCAATGTCAGCGCTCAACCCGGCAGTTGCCGGAGCGTTCGCCTTCTCGGGGCTAGGGGTGCATTTGACGCGTTCAGATCGCAGGGTGTCAAGGGAAGCCTGAAGCTCGAGGATCCGCACTTCGTGTTCCTCCGCTTTTCGCTCCGCTTCTTCGACCTGTTTCCGCAGCTTTTCCTTTTCCCGTTCCTCGAGAAAGATGTTCTGTTTGACCTCCCTAAGGACTTCCTCCATCTCTCGACTTCGGCGCTCCAGCTCCTCCTTTGCATGTTCTACCTCCTCTCGGGAGGCACGCTCGTTTCGGAGTTCCTCGCTCGTCTTTCCCACTCTTACTTCGGCGTCAGTGACAGCACGTTTCAAGGCCATGACCTCAGCCTCCTTGCCCGACAGAGTCGCTTCGAGACCAGAGATTCGCGACTGCAGTTCGGATCGAAGGGTCTCTAGCTCCCGGGGCGTGATGGTGGGGATTGAACGAGGAGTAGCCATTGGTTCGAGATCAATATCCAACAGATCCATTCCCAGCCCGGTCGTTGCGCCATACATGCTGTGCCTCTGGCTAGCAGGTGTTGATGGCACAGCTTTGTCTCCGAATGTAGCTTGGTCCTGCTTTTGCGGCGAGCGGCCTGAAGCTCGTTCGCGATCCACCGAAGCTTGCGACCGATGTACCGGGCTCGGATTGACTTTGATCGGGAAGCCTTTTCTCCCGGAGGGACTTCTTCTTATGGGACGTTGTACAGAACCGGGAGGGGGCATCAAAATATTCGTTTGTCCCGTGAAGTTCATGAGATCTGTAGGAGAGTCGTTGAAATAGGTGTTTCTTCTGGGGGTCGCGTCGTCTTCCTCGTTCGATGATATACTCCGCCTAGAGGCAGACAGCAGGCGCAGGGGGCGTTGAGCAGTGCCGGGGGCACTCGTGATTACGGAGGTTCTGAGTTGTTTTGAAGGAGACCAAGGCTCCTGCCGAGTCTGGGACGGTGTGTCTCTCAGGTTTGCGAATCTGGTCATGTCTGTGGGAATGGCAGAGATGGTGCTAAGGTCGCCGATTGTATCATCGTGGATAGTTTTCTCATCCATACTCAAGGTTAAGGTCATAGTATCAGATTCGTCCTTCGCAGGCGTTTCGTCTTCTGCAGACACTCCAACGCCATCGTCGAGGGCGTGGTGTATTATTGATTCGTCCAAACTGCCACTCTGTGCTTCTGCGTCTTTCTGCATTGCATCAATCGCACGCGTCAGGCCTTCATTGAACCTGAAGGTGGGCTCGGCGGGAGAGCCTGGGGGAGAGCTGTCGACTTTCGATTCGTCTTGTAAGCGGTATTTAATGGGCGAAAGTGGCTTCCGCGGACTGGATGGCTGACTAGAGGGTGCAGGAGAGGAGATAGGAATGTCCATGGCAGGAAGCGAAAGATTAGTAGGATCAATTGGGGCGGACTGCGCGAGAGTAGTGGTGGACATGGTGCTAGGAGATTTAAGAGCTTCTGGAAGAGGTTTCTGGGGAAAATCGAGCTTAACAGGGGAGGATCTGGAGTTCTGCTTGGCGGGCGACAGGGAAGATAACGGCTCAGGCATTGTGTCGGTGAGGGACATTGCCTGCTGATAGGATACTGAGAGAGGTACGGACGCAAGATTTGGATGTGAGGAAAGCCATAAGAAAGAGATGTAGTATGATGATGGGTGCAATTCTAGAGGGGGGGCAGTGTTATCACAAGATTGCGTGTTGGTAGCGCAAAGGACGTGTGTCAAGGCACGCCTCGTTGTCGTTGCGCTGGGTGACAGACCAAGTTGCGGTGATAGAAACTCCCTTTGGTGCCTTCGCTTCCCCTTCCTGCGCCCCCTGTCGATATTGGGATTGGGTTGGATTGGGAATTTCAGGAGGTGGAGCCCGATCGGATAAACAATGCCAAGACGCTAGACGCGCGCTAGACCTGCGCTAGACCTCGAACGGCCTGTACCTGAATCTCTTCCACTTTGGACCTGTGCCCTGCAGGGTGCGCCATGTCCTCCTCCTGTCGCATGAATACCGAAATGCCAACTCATCAACTGTTCTCTCCTGCATATGGCCTGCATCAACGCCCCTCCGCATCTCAGTTGTTGAGAGGTCGAACGCCTCCACAATTGACACGCTTATGCGGCTCTCCCCTCCTGCTTGTCACCCCTCTACAAATCTCCTGAGGATCCTCGCCACACTGAGGCATCTATCCTCAAATCCGCAACGCTCGTCCTTTCTGCAGAGGCGCTGGCCTTCGTCTCGATCTTCTGCTGTCTCTCGTTCCACAGGAGCCGGGCCACTCCATTCGCTGCCAGCCGAGCTCCTTCACAGCGCGTCCCCCTCCAGACGCCCTCCCTGACAAAGATTGTCGTCTACTTCTGCACCCATTTCAGTCTCCTGCATGCTACCTGCGTCAGCAGGACCATATACCCTCAATATTCGCGATGCCCAAAGTGGACCTTTCCAGATGACATGCTCCGTTAAAATTGCTTGATTTGTGTTGAAAGAAGCCCCGCTGAGGCTACTGAAGCTGCTGATTGTGGAATCCCTGGGTCTGAACAAGAAGACAGTGCCCCAGAGCCGCATTGAACAGACACTAATGGCGCCGATAATACCTTCTAACTCCTCCAATGCGAGCTCCTGTCTCAGAAAGTGCACAAATTTCTCCGAAAACTGCTTTGAGAGTGACTGCCCAGCGTCAGGGGAAGGGGCCAGCAAGTCTGCCATTGTCGAATGTGAAAACTCCAACGATGAATTCAGCACCTGACTGAAGATTGCAAATAGCAAGAAAGGCTCTCGATTGCCAAGTTGCGTGGGAGGTACCGCGGTAAGGGTGGACTCTCCGATTCCCTTGTCCAAATCCGCAGCAAGAAGTGCAGTCATGCGCAAAAAGTTGCCGAAGGCCATGACATGGATGATCGGTTGCCGTGTACCAGAGAACCTTTCACTTGCCCTCTGCGAGAGGTAAAGATCTCGAGCTCGTGCACTGATTCCATATCTGAAGCACAGGTCGTCGAGTAATAGATGAGTTTGACTGTCTGCTAACGCCAACATACGCGAATTGCTCAACCTGAGGTTTGGAAGGGCGCCATTGAGATTTGCCTACCGCACAATCTGTGCCAGGATCTCCGCTGGAAGTTCGAGGACGGTTGCCATCCTGAATAAACCCATACAAAGCCTGGAAAAAGGTCAATTGTACCTATGGGCGGACTGCTCTCTTGCTAAGAAGTTTATCCCTCTAAAACTTCATGGGCAGTGGGCTGTTTAGTAGCGACAGTTGATTACTCTACCAAAGCGCATGGCGCCATTGCCACATGCAGTAATTGTTGTTACTCTATGCTGGCATCCGATTACTATCGTAGCCATGATTGACCATTGCGCAACTTCATGTTAACGGAAAAGAGGCCCCCGATCTTCTTCATCTTAAGGTCCTCACCTCCTCGACGGCGCAGGTTCGAAAAACCGGCGACGGATGAATGATTCTCCGAATTAGCAGAAAGGTGACCGAGGCTGGTCAGCGAGGCGGAAATTTCATGCTTCGAAGATCCCTTGCTTGAACTTCCTAGCTTATGTTTCCCTGCTCTTCAGCTCACACTCGGACCTCTACATTCCAGAAGCTCACTGAACGTCGGATCATCCCTCAATCTGTCCGGCATCAAAGATCTTCAATGATTCTTCAGCAATTCTTCACGGCAGTAGCACAACGATCCGTCTCCCCAACCTGTGTTTCGCCGAACCATGTGTTTGCTCGGTGCCCGATGCCTTCCAACTACGAGAGACTCGATCTTGTTGATCCTTACAAATGCTGTTTCTTAAAATGAAGACAGCTCAGTTGATGGCGGGTATCTAGGCAATTTGCATGTTTCTGCTCCTACCATTTGACGAGCACAGGTTCAATCCTCCATCTTGGCCAGGCGGCCATGGCAATACAGAACACGATATCTCCGCATTTCATTAGGTTAAGCGAACCAAAACCACAAAGGACTTGACGCGCCCTTTGCAGTATAGCAAAGGCGAGAAGTGTGTACATGGTCACGCGCCCTGGCCCTCTGTATCCAACCAACTATTTCTATATGCCTTCCTTCTTGCTCTCCCAGTCTCTATTTTCCGCATTAATTTGCAGCGCAGGTTGCGATTCAATATCTGCTGCTTTGATTTACTAGATTTAGCTCCCCTGTTTCTTCGCAAAGATGCGGTGACTCAAGTCATTTACCTCTAGTCATCATAACTGCTCCTGTCCACGGCAGATATGCCTATCTTCCGGAACATGCAGAGATCCCGTACGGCCCCTACGTTATTTCCTCTGTTTCTGGGACGACGACGGTCGAGGCTCAACCGGTCTACTTCACTCGTTACATTCGAAGAAATACGATCATTGACCCTTTTACGAGATGGGCACTCTTTAACCGTCACAAGTGTCCCTTCAGTCGTTGTCATCCTCTCCTATATCACTACAGTTATAAGCCCAACCGCTGGAAACGCCCAGCAGCCCTCAGACGCAGGCATTACCTTCCCATCCCACCTATGGACATCATCGATCTACCCGAATACTGGACAGATGCTTAGCTCTTCAAGACAGGGCACCATATCTCCCACTAACTCTATACTACCACGGCCTTCGATCACAGCAACCGGATCTTCCTTCGCCTCGTCTGGATCCATATCAACAGCCAACTGTTCACTCCCACGGCCGGCGAAACGTCCTCTGGCGCAATAGAGGTTTCAACACTGACATATTCTTTTCAATCAACGAGCAATCCAACACCATTGAGCTCTACGTCCGAATCAATGAGTCCTATTCTAGAACATCCCCTCTGAGCATCACACAAGCTCCGCTGGTTATTGGTGACGGCATATCCTCCGAGAGCGTCACGTCTCTTTCCACTTCAAGCCCCATTGTTTTAGCCTTCAGCGATACCAACATCAGGAGACCAGAGCGTCGAAATCTTGATAAGCGGCAGGCTACCCCGCCATCTATGGGCACAGGTTCGCCTGTTGCGGTCGTGAACCTAGCCACTGTCCAATCCTCAGTTGACCGCAACCTCGATTGGGGGGCACGCAATTTCACAGGATAATTGCGACGACGCGACCCCGTTCATTCTAAATGATGGCTTACTCTTGACTGATGGATTGGCTGTCGGCAAACTCCCTGGATCAGTAGCCGCAGTACCCGGACCACTTCAAAATCTTCCTGACGATCAGGTGAAAAGAACATTCACAATTGTGGATGGGTATCTTCATGGGGACACAGATGATGTTGGCCCAGAACGGAATAGAGATGATAGCACGAGAACAGGCATGAGCACGAACGCGGATTTATTTAGTAGGTAGAAGGTCGAAGGTAGTGGTTTTATCTATTACTCTCTCTCCTGCGTACTCGATCCTACCTCCTCCCTCTTGCGTACTTCACCCCTCCCAGGTTCACCTAGGCGAAGTAACGACGAGTTCTCAGAATACTATGCCTCTGTGGACAGTGAATATGTTAGCGATCGTCCTATTACAGGAATGACACTCCTATTACAGGAACGTCTCCGGAGCGACAATCCTGCGGACCTATTGCCGTTCCTAAGCGGCGATCTCTGGTGGTATAACAATCTGGAATCGATGGTCAGTTTCAGGAGAACTCTTCTGTTCGCAGGCTAATCTGTATATTTAAACGACGAGGAACGCTCTCAGAGAGAAGATCGATAGACAGGAATAGACATGGAATCGTTGCCAACTGTTGACCTGTCGATAGTGCAACCCCGATTCTTGTAGCAATTAAGGTCACCTTCTATTGTAACAAGGCAAAGTGGCCGTGCTGTGATGGGCTGTGCTGGGCTGGTAGGGCGATGGCAGGGAGGAAAAGCTGTCTAGTCACATGTCAAACCAAAATGGGCTGGCAGAAAGGGGGTGCGGAACAGTTTACAGTGCTGGCAGAGTGCCATTCTTTACAGTTTTGAGAGAGTATCATGAATTCCATGGCTTTTTGGCGCCGTCTACCTAATTCCTGGGTGTTTTTATCAGTTCTATCCTGTTCCTCGATGCTGCCGCTGTGCTAGGTGTTCGTAGCCCTAGCCGCTGCCCCTCTGGGTGGTGTTGGTGGTGGTGTTGTCTTGTCAGTATCAGCCAGAAACGCGTTCTCGATTCCCGATCTGCTGGACAGGCCTCTGTGCGTTGTTGCACGTGCACGCCGAACCCTGAAGTGCTCTGTTATACTATAATAAGAGTTCGCTGCTCACAAAACTCCCTCACATTGCGAAGGCGGATTATCAAGGAAACAGACGTCAATCCCCTCGATTCGCCTTGGCTGGTGAGCTGGCGTGGCTGTTTTAGTTCTGAACAAAGAAAGAGCAAATGGAGCAAACTAGATAACACGGTTAGGGTTACGCCCAGAATACCTTGCACTGATGTCGCGGAGAGCAATTTCATTCGATATGCGAGGACATCGAGGATATTTGTCATTCGCTGCCATGGCGCTGGTGGGTAATCTCCAGGTTGAAGGTGAAATGGCAAAAGTACATCGCACCAGCGGTTATAAGCCACGGCTTGGTGAGGCCTAGAACCCTCATTAACATCCGCTTTCATCTCCCTTCCAACGTGCGCTGGGGAATTATCGTGAGTCCATGAGCTGTCCCGAAGGGAAAAGCGTCACAGAGAGGGTGCCGGCTTGAATCTGAAATGCTCTCAAGAATGCTGTCAACCCGGGTCAGTGATTTTTGGGTCATGATGGCCGACTGGTCCCCAGCTGCACGAGGCATGACTTTCACAAGGCATTGGCACGATGGCACTACGCATGTCTTTTTGATCCCTGAGCTCGTAGACTTTTGGGTGCAAATTTGCGCTTGTTCCTTGCGCTCTCTCTAGAATCGCACCTTCCTTTTGTCGAAGGACATGTCGGCCGCGAATGGCTTGCATTGGTAAATTTCCATCTTTTCCGTTGCTGAACACCCATTGGTACCACACAACTAAAGGCGCGCGAAGGGAAACGAACGTGTCAGCCCGATATGGGGAGAAGATGGTCGGAATATCGTGCCGTTGGAGAAGGCAGAAGTCCATGGCATTGGTGTCCCAGAGCCTATCAGATCCTGGGCATGTTCCGAGATCACTTGTAGGCTAGCAGAGGCAATGAAGAGTGCGCCCGACCCGTCTGCACTATTATGCAGCTAATCGTGTGTATTGAAAGGCAGTACCCGGTCCTGTCAGGAGGCCGGCTGGTTCCACAGTCCTCATCAGTTCCACTCGGAGCTAAGATCACACAGCTTCAGACCAAGCCCATCTGTTTTGGAGGCTAAGCACTATCCCTCTTAGACTAGTAGCTCCTCGGTATCCTTCAAGTCCTGCTTCCATCCATCTTTTCTCAGGTAGTAGCTCAAATCCATATCCTTCTTATCCCTCTGGGTGGTACCATTACCCATGAACCTAAAACGATTCGGTGAGCAATATTTGATGTCAAAATCTTCACCTCGCTGGGTGCTCATCATGTCCTTGAAATGCATGGGAGACCCAGCCCACATAGCTGTGACAGGGCCGTCAACCTTGTTATTCTTGTACCAGGAGCGGCATGGACTGGTGTAGACGGTCCGTTTGAGATACTCTTGTGTATAGACATTGAAGTCGTCGACGGATCCTTGCTTTGGTTCGATACTGTGGATTTGTTCACGAGCGATTTTGCGGATCCAATTGACGGCATACATCCCAGCCCACTCCATGGATGGAATGAGACTGCCATTTCCAACCGCTGTACGACATTAGCATTGAGTTGCGCGTTCATCGAGTCTAGACTCGTCTGGAACTTACGGGCATTAGGTCCCAAGATGAAAAAGAGATTGGGAAAGTTTTTGGCACAGACACTCAAGTATGACTGAGGGTCTTCGCTCCATTGCTCTTTCAGCAGTGCTCCATTTCGACCTTTGACCGGCCACTTTTTGGCCCATGAGGTGTCGAAACCGGTGGCACAAATGATGGCGTCCACTTTATGTTCGGCACCGTCGGAGTCAACCACCCCATCAGCGGTTATTGCCGTTGCTGAGTTGAAGATGGCATTCACGTTCGGCTTCTGTAGTGCCTCGAGATACCCGTCCCCGGGGCTGAGGCGACGACAGCCGAATGCCCATGTAGGGATTAACTTTTCTTGCATATCTTTGTTACCCTCCATTCGGCTGACCATGATTTGTCGAGATTGGGCCTGAAAGAACTCGTGCTCAGGTGTTCCGTACTGCAGGCCTCGATAGAGCTTGTTGAAGCCGTGCTCAATCTTTTTGCGATAAGCAAGCAGTTTGTCCGGGTCTTCAAATTCTTTCAATTCTTCTTCCGAGTACTGAAAATTACCCCCGTCCCTAGTGTGCTCAGCAGCGAAGTTGGGGCTAATCCACGTGGCAGAGCGGATGAAGGTTGTCATGTGCTTCACAATCGGTTGCAAGGATGGAACAATCTGGATCGCAGAAGACCCATTGCCAATGACAGCGACCGTCTTACCTGTGTAATCGTAGTTCTGGTCCCAAGCTGCTGAGTGGCACAGGTGGCCCTTGAATTTCTCCAAGCCAGGAATATCTGGCCAATGCCAGTCACTTTCCAGAATGTTAGCCACGGAACTGCTGTCATTGATGTTCTTACTTCAGGACGCCACTGGCGTTAATTACCACATCTGCATTGTCACGTTTGATATGGTCACCCATGTCAACCTCAACAACCCACTTTCCCTCGTCCTCGGTCCAAGTTGCACTCAATACCTTGGCATTGAACACAACATTTTTCTCGAGGTCGTACTCTTTGGCCACATTTTGGATATAGGAACGGATCTCGGGGCCTTTCACGTAATAGGAAGACCATTCTAGCAACCAACGATGTCAGCAAAGCTCGCATCCAGCAAGGCAATGACTTACTTGGGTTTGGCGCCCATGTAAATGTGTATATGTGCGCTGGAACATCGCACGCAACTCCTGGGTATTGATTCTCGAACCAAGTCCCGCCAGCTTCAGGATTCTTCTCGTAGATGACATGGTCGCAATATGTTTCCATCTTGTAGTCATGTTGTATCTACGTCCAGATATGAGCACGAGCCGTACTTGCCAACAGTGGGAACCTGACCTTGTGAGCAACCATTAGGCCCGAGAAGCCTGCACCGATGGTGATGACACGCATTTTGCGAGGCGTGTACATTGGAGACTCCATGATTGGAACCCAATTCGCTGGTTTTGGCAGCGAGTCTGCCGCCGATCCATATTGACCGTGGATCCACTCAAGAGGTGTGGGCAAGGCTCTAGCCGTTGAGCCGTTCATGGCGCAGGCTTCTTGAGCCGCCGAGTTATCATACATCTTCAGAGAAGTACTCTCAACAAGCTCTGGATAGTTACTGGTATGAGGGAGGATTGAGCGATGATAAAAGTTCCTGAAGGAATTGACGAAGGTGGATTTATAGCTCTTTTCAGAGCCTGATGTTTAAAGAGCCTTGTTTTGAGCAGTCTGCCTTCATCCACTCACATTACTACCTTACCTTCACGGCAGCATTCCGCATAGCAAGACAGCAGAATAATGAGAGGAGATCCTGTAATGAGAAGGCCTGCGGACTAGAACAGGGTCGCGTACGGGCTGGTAATGCCGGCTGGCCCTTCCTTGGCTTGAATTGTAGAGGAATTATCCCGCTGTCAAAATGCTACCTTGCAAGACTCTCCATATCGAAGACTGTTTAATCCTGTCACTGACGTAGTCCGTCAAGAAGTAGCGCGACAGGACACTCTAATGAGATACAGTAAAGAGAGCATATTGGCAAGGAAAGATACTGTCTCCACCAAAACTTGGGGGTGACTAGCCGCAAATGGTAATTGGCTTTGAGCTCCCAACCTGCGGGGTACCCAGGTCGAAGCACGTCTCTGGGGGATCCGAACGACCTCCGATTCCGCCATGCGGAATTAGGATGAGAATTGCATCTATTTAGATCGGTCTTCATTCTGCGGATTGAATACATATTTCTTCTGGGTGGCCGGTGAAGAATATTAATCTTTCTTGCATATACCCTCGATCTCCCTCCGTCGCATATCTTTCAGCATCTTCAGTATCCGACCATGTCAACAGTCTCTCCAGCTCAAGAGACGCTCAGACGCTCTATGCTGGGCCATGGAGCGTGGATGCTGCTGTCCAGCCTCGTGGGTGGCCTAGGACTCTGGTGCTACATTCTCGGCGGTTTCGAAGTCGTGCCAGGCTATATTATCAAATTTTCTCTTCCTGGAAGCGAGCCTGGCTGGGTTCGATGCCATACTGGACCAGTCGCGAATGCCCTGATGGTGATAGGCACAGCCCTTGCAATTCCACATCTTGACCTGTCAGATCCCCTCGCCGACAAGCTAGGCTGGATAGTCATGATGGATGGTTGGTCCAACGTGGGGTTTTATTTCTTTGGCAATCTTTCACCAAATCGAGGGCTGGCCTTTGGGCGCAGCCGTTTGGGCCCTTCCAACATCTTCTCAGTCCTCGCCCTCGGTCCGGCCTATTTCTTCGGTGTCCTGGCCATGGGCGCATTCGCGGTCCTCGGTTACCATGCCTTATACGCTCCACGAACCGCGAAACCAATCAGCAAGTCTCGCTGAAGGCATTCCTACCGATCATCTGACCGCGTAAGAGTTTCGGGTGGACTATATGGAAGAAGAGACTAAGAAAATTGTTGAACAGATTGGTTCTACTGTTGTACCAGCAACGGATCAACAGATTGCACGTATGTTCCTGTGTGTCCATGTTCTCTCTGGAAGCGTTGCTTGTCGTGTATGTTTACACGTTAGCCTGTAAACAAAAGATTTCTCCTGAGACTGACCATCGAATCCAGATTGTTATGCCACCAGAGATCGCCATTCCTACACGGCGATAGAAACGCAAGATTGTCACCCTGAGGACATTCCCGAAACAGGATCAACAGGGGGATCATCAACATCTACTACCAACGCTCAAGGAAGACGTATTCATTTCAGGAGCAGTGTTCTAGGGCGAAGTATTTACAGACATTAAATAGCCATCCATCCCAAAGGGATCATTCATAGTACAAACTAATGATCTTGCGAAAGTAATTCGTGGTGTCCATGTCTCCAGCAGATTGACTCTATAACGTTTGATAGCCATTTATGACCACTTAGGCCACCACTAAGGTCGTATCCCTCTACAATGAAACGCTCTCGTACGCCTTGACACTGGGCGGGTTTGACGCGGTGGGCTTCTGAGGGGGTTCCTTGACCTCCAAAATAGATGAGCTTGGTCTGAAACTAATGAGGACTGTGGATGTTGCTGCCTTACTTCAACGGCGGCCAAACTTGGGGTGTTATGTAGAAGATGAGGCTATCAAGGATTGAATTATTCTGTCTTCATAGGTTGCCCTGAGCTTTGTGCAACTATTCCGACGCAAGCAAGTCTTTTGCCGTTTGCAGAACGGGAGATGTAACAGGACACCAAACTTAGCACCAAAATAAATGGCTACCATTGGTCCGTGTAATCCTGTTAATTCTTATGTTGCTTTTGATCGGTCAGATTTACGCGATTAGTAAGCCACTTCTCCTTGCACTGCGTTATTATGCACAGGAGGCACTTCACAAGGATACGCAGAAGGGGCAGATTTAGTGGTGTTGTAAAGTCATTCAGACCATTGAGAGCATACAGATAGAATGGGATAACACTACGCTCTATGTACTGATACTATATCTCATCAGTGGGAGGCTGTCGACGTTTCAGAGCTCTGGCTATGCTGGGGAGTTCTTTCTTTACGTCGACGCGTCGTTTCAACCTATAGTAACAAACCTCTTACGGCAGAGCTACATAATATCGAGTTAATAGGCCCGTAGCTAGCTCGACTAGTCTAGCTCGAACACGAGGAGAGGAAATGTCAGCGGACGTGTCTTCCGAGCAGCTCGCTAATTAGCGCAAATGTTCGATTCACTGAGGACGCTACTGAACCCCTCAAGAAGTCGCGTAGCTGGAGGCAGATTGCCATTTCTCGCACCGACATGCATATCACACCAGCAGCAAGATTAAAAGTGGCTGAATAAGGACTAGAAGAACCATTTTGGTGAAATTGCTTATCAAGGCGACTTCGCGGATGTCGACTCTTTGGTAAAAGCAATCGCAAACCCGATCTTCCGATGACCTCCATAGAACCACCCAATGAAAGGAATTTCAACAGTCTACGCCGATGCACATCATGCTTTAAAGCCGACGCCTTCGGGCCGAGAGACACAAGCACTCCGATCGATCCCGATTATGCGAGGGCGGGTTCCTTGTCCTGGCAGTCTAACGCCTTGCAGGACGAGATGGCCATCTGCACGCGATAACTAGCTCTTCGTTTACTGTACCATTTCCCCACCCGAGATCTAAGAGTTAATGAACACAACTAAAAGGACCAAACTTAGTTATTGCCACAACCAGTTCTAGACTCAAGAGCATAGAAGGCGCGTCTCAAGACTCATCAAGACACCCAATCATCTCCCTTTCCCAGCCCTTTCTGCGCTCTTTCGAGTTTCTTACTGATGACTCTGCCTAGCCAGAGATCTTCGGTTCGGTCCAATCCCTCTTCAATGTCATAGGCTTCGCCTCCCATTACAAACAGTGCCCTGCCATTCAACCCGGCTTTGGAATTGTCCCAGTCAATACCTCCAACACTTCTTCGATGATTAGTCTCCGTATGTCCCTCGGCTTCATCATACCAGACCGCCCCAGTTCCAGGCCCGGCAGCCACCACACCGCAGATTATCTTAGCGATGTCTGCTGGGTCATTGACGGGGTTTCCGCCGGCCATCCACGCATCTTGAATGCCAGCAACCATTTGGGTAGTAGTCATGCTTGGACAGACAGCGTTGACGCGCACGCCGAAGGTGGTAGGCGTCCACAATCGGAGCGATCTCATTAAGCCAAGAATTCCATGTTTGGTGGCCTGGTAAACAAAAAGTCCTGGCGTCTCCTTGAAGCCGGCTTGGGAGCTCAACATGGTCAGAGAACGGTCTGTGTCGCCCCTGTTGCGAGCAAGATATTGCAGCGCGATGTGACTAAAGTACAACGTGCCTTTCAGGTTGACGTCAACCACTAGATCAGGTGGTGGATTCTGAAGAGATTCTATGCCATCCGGTTGGAACCAACCTGGTTGCTCGATCACTCCGGCGTTGGCCACGGCGTGATCGACACGACCGTACTTTTCGAAAGCAAATCGAAAAAGGGCAAGATTGTCTTCGTACTTAGTGACATCTGTATGAAAGTAGTCACCGACAGACGTCTTGGGTGGTACGATGTCACCAAACACCACTTTCGCTCCGTACGAATTCAAGAGAAGGACCGTTGCGGCTCCAATACCGGTTGATCCGCCGCTCAAAACGAAGACCTTGTCAAAAAGGGCGGCCAACGACAAGCTCGGATGGCCTGGATTGAATCGAGCCATCGTTACTTGCTGCCCGGAGTGAGTTGTTTTCGAGTTCTTCGTTCCTGATCAAATATAAAGTGCGGACAGAAATTGACGCGGTAGATATTTCCCAATTCCGCTGGGCTAAAAGATCGTAGCCTTAAACCGTATATTTCAACCCCTGGAGGATAGCACCAGGACTGTGGATACATGTTTAGCTTCTTCGGATGCCCTTAGCTTATCGGCTCTTCATTTCGGACATGAGCACGAATGTCGGAGACCCAAAACTTACGAATTTGATGCGGAGTTTAAGTTTGGGAGTCTGTTAGATTTAGGCAGATGGAGTACTCGGTACTAAATCAACACGGTAGTGATTTTGCTTTGTTTCTTACCAGAACAGCTGCTGGCTAGTGAGACATACACTCGTTCCAAGTTGAGACTTTCGGAGGTCTTGTCGCTTTCTGGCCGCTTCGGACAGCAACTTTCGGGAACGGACACCACGTCACTAAGACAGAAAGTCCCAAGGCAAGGAGCGAAGATTGACAGGAGTCCATTCAGATGTTTTAAGCAATACTGTTTTGAATCGCTTAGCATACGGGAAATCATGTGTATTGGCCGCTTTGGAATAGTTCCGTCAAGTGTAGTCACTAGCCACTTCCCTTCGTCTTCGTTCCATACTGCAGCGGAAACCCGCGTGCTAAAATATGTGTCTTTGCGCAAATCTCATTTGCCAGCGACGAAACGAAAGCAGGCCCGCAGCTCTACGGAGCCCGGGAATCTTCGACAGATTTCGGGGTCTGAGAACTCATAGCGAGGGATAGTACTGTTCACGTGTGCTCCAGGATAGCGATTCCCATATCGTACTCCTCCATATCCAGACGCAGAGTGAACCAATTATGGTTTATATACTTCCCAACGTAGCCTCCGCAGTTGATAGGGTCCAGCGAAGCTGCCACCAACAAGGAGGGCGTCAATCTCTTCGACAACCTCGTTTCAGGCACTTTTTGTTTAGTGGATTGCTGGCACCCATTGTGCCAGAGAGCGTAATAGTCAGACAACTCATGCAAGGGAAGATGTCGACAAAGAGGAAGGACAAAAGCTCGGATATTCAACTGGATGAGATCATACTGAAGCACTGGACACGAGCGATGATGAAGATTGATTTCTCGTTACGGAATTGTGGTTGCGATGTCCCGAACACGGCAAAGTGTTTTGCTTTCATCTCGAGGGAAACCACGGGGCACTGCACCTCCAACTATAACCCCTTGAAGAGGGTTGGACATGAAGCTGTCCTACCTGCCCAGTTGATCTTTTCGATATTGAGATTAATACGTACGGGCAACGGTTCCGAAAGAGTGGAGTCTTTTCGGGCATTTTGAGCATCGGAAAACAGCACAATAGGGTGCCCCAAATTTATCGGCTCTCCATAGCACTCGCTAGACGTTTTACGTGGCGCATCGGAAAGGACATTCCGACGTGTCTCTGTTGGCTGAGAATTTCATGGCAGACACGAGCCGAAGGTTATGCAATTCCAAGATCTCCGCTGCTCCGGCTGAACCTTGGCGGTTGATCTGGACCACAATCCTGGGATTAAGAGCGATAGTTAAGCTGTTCATCCCTTGGGCCCATCGCGTTCGGCTTCAGCAAGTTCCGATACGAACTGACAGCTCGTGCTCACGAGCTCAAAAGCTGTTCTACACAGTGGAGTGGAAGTTTGGATATTCTTATAAGGGTGAACACTGTAAAGGTTTGGAAAGAGCTCTGTAGCAAGCCAGCCAGCCTAGTGACAAGGAGGATAAGTCCAAGAAGAGGAAAGAAACAAGGAACGAACGGCGCTCCCGTAGATCGTACGTTGTCCTTCCCCATACAGTCCTTTATTGCATTCTCACCGGTTCGTACGTTAATCCTTACTTGGAGGCGTCAGGTGTAGTTGAAATTATATTTCAATTTAGTGTGTTCGATCGATAGGTGGCAAGATTAGCCCCCCGATATGCTGCATAGGAGTGCTTAGGGAGTGTTTAGTGATGCTCAGCTAAAGGATCAGTCAAAGCTCAGGTTAAAGCGGCCTTCGCTCACCCCTTAGGATCAAACCGTATCATAGCAATTAGGTCTTTCGTTCGCGAGTAATCTAGGTAGTGAGGCTAGTGAGGCAGCACTAGTACCTATGTACCACGCCTAGTCAAACAACCTGAACTGATCAGACCCGAGTCAGCTCAGCGAGTGAATGATGCCATGACTACTCCGATAGAGCACAGCATACCACCGCACAGCCGCAGTGAATACGAGTATATTCATTGCACGGACCCAACTACCTCGGTGCGGAGTACCCTGCCTCTAGTCGTGATATGAAAATGCCATCGTCGACAAGATTTGTTACAGCTCGTCTTTCCTCGTCTCCCCCCCATGTTCAACCTTTGCTTCACTATTTTTCTTCGGGGAGGAGGGCGATTCGCACACCGCTGCGGTCCCAACCTCCATGCGGTAGACGCACTTTTCGCTCTCGCTGACTTTCCAAATCTCCTCGTTTTCCGAACAGGCAAGAATGACCCTCGTGCTCCTGTGCGGTCCGTTCCAACAGTGCTGCCCGTTCTCGTATTTCATGACCAATCTCTCGCCCGTGCCCAGTCCCTTGCCATCGGTGGCTGACGGTTCATCGACATATTCCGTGTCAAACCCCACGAAATTGCCCATCCCGGTGTGAGCCCCTCCTTTCTTGGGCTTTTGCTTCGTCGAGGACATGAAGCACAGCTCGTATTCATACTCGCCGCTATCCTTGGAAATGCAGGTATCTTTCAACGCGCGGAAAATGCCTTCGGGACCATAGTCTTTCTCGAGATCCTCGCGGAACCGGTTGATGTCGTTTTCGGCATTGCGCACGTCCCGTTCGGCGTCGGAAAGCGTCTTTTTTGCGTCCTGCACGGCCTTTGACTCTTGCGCAGTGGCAGAGGAGTCACTGGACGTGTCGGCTAAGATACCATTTTCAACCAGGACCTTGCGGAACGAAGAAAGGGTCTCATCGAGCCATATGCGGAGCGATTGTGGTAAGTAAGCGCTGAATTGGTAGAGCGCCGCCACGTCTGACTCTGCCTCTGCGGATGAATCGTCCTCGAACTCGGCCCAATTAATCCCGTTTGTCTCACTGTCTTCCACAATCACGGCGTCGAGGTCGCGGTCCTCGGCCTCGGTCCATGTATCATCCGTGTCTCTCGCGGCGTAGTCTTCCCATCCGCGAACGGCGCGTTTCACCCCGTCATCGTTGAAGTTGGGGTTATGTTCGTCCTTGAGCGAGGCGAGAATGCCTTCTAACTCGGTGATCCGCGCGACCATGCTGTCTCTTTGGGACCTCGTCTTGTCTAAATGGCTCCTCAATTCGTCGATTCGGGATTTCGCCAGGCCGACAAGGACGCCCATCTTGCCGCCACCTTTCCCTCCAGCTTGTCCTCTTATGACTTTTAACTTCTCCCTCCTCTCAACCTCCTTCAGATTCTCCTCAGCCTCTTTGACGTTGATCTGAAACCCTTTCAATTTGATCTCCGCATCCTCGATCTTCATCTCGACTTCCTTCTTTAGCCGCGCGGCCTCCGCCGCGAGTTGGGATTTCCTCTTCAACGCCGCCCTGAGGCTCTTCTGGCGCGCCTCTTCAATTTTCCTATGCTCTTTGCCGATCTGTTGGCACCGATCTTCACACTTGATGCCCCCGACACTAGCCCACTCATCTGATCCGTCACAACATACGTCATAGTCGCATTTGCCATCGTTCACGCTCTCAAACCTCAGATATGCGGGGACGTGGCCTTTATTTTTGCAGTAGAACCCCGGTAACGCAGGCGTGCTGTTTATCGACACGCCGGCAGGTGCGTCTGGTCCCGGGTGGTATTGTGGAGGAGATAAGGGTGAGAGATAGGAGCATGCCGAGGTGCCCGGTTCATCTGAGCCGTCGGGGCAGTCGCAGAAGTCGTCATTGACGCGGGAGAAGGGGATGGAGATCGAGGGGTTTGAGATGCATGTGAAGGTATGTGGCGGCGAACCCTTGTAGAATTTTGCAACTATCGACCCCCACGCCCATTACTTAGCCATTTGGAACATCTGAGAGCCATAAATGAAAAAAAAAAGGACTCGGGAGGTTGCAGAAGATCGAGGGACATTTTCTTACATTCAGGACCGACGCCTCGGGGCCGTGACGACTCGGACGCCCTTGTTTCTGCTGCCCAAGACGGGGATACGAGCAAATAGGATAGTATGAGTAGTTCTGACCTCAGAATCATGTTGAGATTGTGAGAAGAGGGTCAGTCCACAGGCCGGGTCTGTACGGAGCACCTGTGTTGCGGTCTCTGTTTCAATATGAAAGTTGTCCGCAATTGAGATCGGGCCACCTTCCCCAGACAAGCAGCTCCTCAGGGGTTGATGCACGTCACAGCCTTGTGACGTAGACGTCTCCTTTCTTTCAGCCTCTTCGTTGCCATTGGCATATTAACAAAGGAATGGCTCAGTCGACCACATCTCTTAGGGGCAATGCAGATTCGTCCGCCAGTGCGTCAGCCATGTTCGGCTATGCGTGTCTGTCATGGTTCAGGAAATTGATGAAATAAACTCTGACTGTCGATAAAAGACAAATATTCCCCACAGAGGCACAATACAAGACGGCTTCCTGGACAAGAACTCTGCACCACTGGTTCGTGTTCAACTTGAAAATTCTATTATTTGGATATGCCAAGTTGAACAGAGCTACAGCCTGAGCTTCCGGTCAAATTGCAGTTGAGGGATCTACCGCCCCGTCTTGACCGTCCCAGTCCCATGGTTCCAAAATCGCACAATCAGAGGCCCTCAGAAATAGGTCCTCAGAAATTCCCATATAAGTTGGCTCTTCTTCTCCTCTGACCATTTCTACGCCAGATGCTTTCCACTCCATATCTCTTGTTCCATCATCTCTCATCTCCCATCTCAACTAACCACTATTGTCATTCCCTTGTCACTGTCGACCAGAGAACCACCGTCACCATCAAGACTTTTCTGTCCTCATAAACCTCCCTCGAAAACATGTACACCACCAATGATACTCCCCACAAAGCTGTTGAGGCTACCGCCCTCGCCAAAGCACTGATGCGAGTCGCCCGCTGTAACGCAGCCTTTATCGCCGATAGGACCCCCCACGGCATCAAGAGAAGTCACCAGATCGCCTTTGGATCGGAACAGAGCGAGTATGGCCATCTCGGCAATAACGACGAAGACCGGAAGCCTGAAAATGCCAGCCTCTGTGTGAGATTACGCCCATGCTTAAAACCGGAGCCAGCCCTACATACAGTTCTGACCAAGAAGACCGTCAGCTTCAACAACCAGGTTCGGCAGGTGCTGTTCTCTCAGGACGGTATGATCGGGGGTGAGGAGGCTTTCATGACCACTCATCTCTCTGGTGTCCCCAGCCTTAATTGGCGAATTTCATGGTTGGAGAAGACGATCCAGCTACGAGAAATGTGCTTAAGGAAGGCTAGGGACGGATGTATGCCTGCCTGCAGTATGCATTTACAGCATAGAGAGTCCTCGAAGAATATCCCCACTACTTGGGAGCAGGACACCAGTGACAGTGAGGATGAGACCAGCTCGATGACGAAGTTGCTCATAAACATGACATTAGCGTCAGGTGTCGACCGCGAGGGAGAGGTCGAGGTCCGCCATCTTCTCGTCGGCAACCTGTACGATCAAGCAGTCCAGGAAATCGAGGGTGTTGTCCAGCAGCGATTATCCATCCTGACGAGCGACCCGGTGCGCAGTGAAATCAAATTTCTCTCGGAGCGCACCAAGTGGAAACTTACTGAGCTACTGCAGCACTTGGGGGTTATATATCCTTATCACTGTCAGGCGGGGGTGCCGGACGCTCGTCGAGACCGAGATTGGGCTGAGGTGGACGCCAAAGCAGAGGCACTGTTTGCTTCGTGTGCGAGTCCGTGGGTGGTGGAGCAGCTGAGCGAAATTATACAGCAGTTCAAGAGGAAGCTTGATAGGAAGATAAGGTCAAGCGGTCATTGACGTCACACCATGGTCATGGTTGTCTTCTTTGAAAGGAAGGTGGACTCTTCTGGCAGGGCGGTCAGGTATTCATCCTGGGAGAGCTCGCAAGGGTCACGCCGCTGGCCGGGGTTGGTGACTGCGTATCTGTAGCCTTCGCACCGAGCAATACCAATTCTCTTCCTCTTGTCGCTCTCCTTGTCCAAGATTATCCAATAGTTCAGTTGCCGCTGTTCGAACCCATGGGAAACCAGTAGCAACAACTCAAATTCCTCCTTGAGAATGCGCTCATTGAGGGTTGGGTCGGAGAATGCTTCCCTGTCGAAAGCGATGCTCTCTTGATCCTCAATCTTTCGAAGGTCTCCAGTCGCAATTTTCAGAGTTGCCGAGAAGAATGCTGAAGGCTGGTCGCTGATAAGGTCGCAATTATCGTCGGGGAAGAGCTCGAGGGGGCCGTCCAAGACGAACCAGTAGTCGTGGAGCATGACTGCCTGGGTGGGTTTCATAAACCGGACTTTCACCAGGTAGCTAGTGATTTGAAGGTGTTGTCCGGGTTGAAGTTCCAAAAACTTGCTTGCAGAGCTCTGTGCGACACCATTCTGCCACATGCTAGTCAAGGTAATCGTGCTGCCATTACTATCAACCACGCTGAATGATGCGTGGACGTTGATCCCTGAGAAATCCGCTATGTAGTCCTGAGGATTGCTCCAAGTCATATCAACAACGCCGCGTGAGGAGAGCCACGACCACGTGGGAAATCCGGGGCGACGGGTAGTTCGCGGAGGACCTGGTGTCCTTGCAAAAGCGCGGTCCTGGCCAGCCCAAAAGAGCCCCAGCGCATATCCACTTTCGAGATCTGTCTGTCCATGTCGACGTTTCTTCGCCTCCAATGCGATGACTCCGCAGAGAGAATGTAGACTGCTCCTGCGCAGGACACCGCGAAATGCGTTGAGAAAGTCACTGTCGAGAGACAGGTCCCTGATGGTATATTCACGAACGTCCTCGGTAATTTCAAGATCGTGAGCATTCGTTCCTCTCAGCCGAAACAGCGTAGACCGCAATGCATGGATATCTAGTCGACAGTCATTGAATTTTGGTAGGCCTTCAACCAAAGTCTCATAAGCGGACGAAGTTTGACACACAAAATGCCATTGCTCCGAAGTAAAGAAAAGGCATCTGCGAGCCAGTAACGCCTCTTGATATGTCCAGCCTCGACTGCTCCACCTAGAGGCTTGTAATTGCTCGCGAAGATCAGAAATGTTCGTGACTAGAGTTGTGTCGCCAGTCCTTAGAGCAGGTTGAGGGATTCTGGGAGTTGAAACTCCTGGGAGTCCAGTATCCGAGTCATCTCCCAATGCAACGAGTACGAGGTCTGCATTGTTGTACACATAGTCCATCTTGTTGATGAGGCTTTCTTTTGAGATTGCATCGTCTTGATCAATACAAATTGCGTCGACCCATAGATAAGTGCCGCCGAGGTTGATGGTGGCGAAGATCGCATCTCGTATTGTCAGGGGGAGGGAATGTACTTCCAGAGGATAAGCTGTTTCATCTGCTCTTCTTATCGCTCCAGGTTGCACAGCGCCCCAGCAATAACTCAATGCGAAGTAGCTCATATCCGTCGAGCCGTCGACAAGGGTTGGTGGGTTAGTTCGGCAGTCGATGAGTCTTGTCTTGATAATTAAGGCAGGGTCCATTTTCTTGCAGCTTGGATGGCTTGACCGACACTGCTGTAGACTGCGGATGATATGATCGTATTCGATGATGCTTGGTTCAATATGCCGTGCATATGTAGTGCCGTCTGCAAAAGCCCAGGCGCCATTTGGGCCCTGGCCAGCTGGGAAGATGAGGTGTTCTGACAAGGGCCCTGGTCTCCATGTTTCAAAGGCTTGCACACTTGGGCCAGACCAATGCAGCTTTAGACACTTATGATAGGAACCACGAGATTCCCGGATCGGGGCATTACGAGAAGAACCCTTCTTCCTGCAGGATTGTGCCAGAAGATAGCCTTCGGCAACCTCATCAAACGGACATTGTGGTTTGTTGAGGAAGACAATCTGTGCCCAAAAGACACAGCAAGGACATGTCGAACCGAGCATCATTCGATCGAGCCTGCCAATGTCGGCAACTGCAGTCTCTTGTGAGCTCGGCTGAGCCTTCAGCCATTGGAAGATGGCATCAAAGTTGATGCGTTTGCACCGTCCGCAGAAGGCGCGATTTGGACTTTGCTCGGCGGAAGAATACCGGAAACGCTCGACAGAACGGAATCTTTCTTCCTTTTCCCTCTGCGAGTCGCGAATAGTGACATTTGTTGATTTGTCTGTCATGTTTCGAGAAAAGAGAGGATGGAGGGATGGGACGACAGTGACACATTAGATTCAGGCGAGGGAGATGTGGCGCTTTTAGTTTTTTGATGTTGAAGGGGCACAGCCTTGCACAGCCTCACACTTACACAGCCTCGCCGACCCACGTGATACCTACTCCCAAGACTCTTTGCCGCTGATCTTCACTATCGGTTTAACTCAACACTCAACGTCCTCTGTGTCTCGTCCCCAACTTCATACTTGCTTTTTCTGCCTGGGAGCACCCCATAACCAAGAACGTATCTCCCTGAACGCATCCTTCACGGCCTTTTTCACGATAGACATGGTAGCCCTTCGCGTGTTGGCTTTACGATACGCATGTGGAGCAGACCTCTCGTGAACCTTATGGTTGCGAAAGGGGTTATCTGGTGGACTGGAATGCCATAAGCAGCGACGGCGGGACCATGCGCGCGATTGTACACTTCTGGAGTACCACCAACGTTGTAGTTCGTGTTGCTGTGCTGGACTGGGTAGCCCGCATTGACCGGACACAACGGTGGGAATAATGAACACTTCACTGGCGGCCATAACTGGAGTCGGGTCAACGAAGGAGAGTGACAATCTAGAGCACAAGCACTTACTGTCTCCTCAGTTGGCCGAACTGTAGCTCACATCAACATTAGCCTATTTATTCTTCCCTATTTCTGCCCGCTTCTTGGATCAATTGTGAGGTGTGCCTTGAGAGGAGATTCCAACCATCACCGCCTTCGATCGAGTCAGGCATGCATGAAGGAAGGCAATAGCAAGGTTGAGGTAGCAGATTTTGTATCCCGAACACCGACAGTGAAATTGTCCCATTGGGATAAAGCTGTGAAGAGGATCGGGAAGGAACAAAGACTCGAGGAGATTGTTCAGCAGTGGATCAATTCAGCGCCGATGCCATCCAGCCCTCTTTCTTGATCACCTGATATGCCTTATGTACAATCGCGAGAGTGGAAGCAAGGAGTGCCTATTTTGGATCTCGCGCATCTCTTTCAACTCTTCGCGACTTCTAGCTCTCACTTGCCGCTTTTTGATAGCCTCTCAGCTTCCAACTCCCGCTCTGCTTGCTGGTAATACTTGGCTGTGTCCACACCGTGCTAGAACGCATCAGCTCGTCACATTCTTGCCCGTCCAATGACACTATACTCACCTGATTGTGGTTAACGAAATTTGCCCATGGTACCACATTTGCCATCAATGCTGAGTATCTGCTGTTTCGCGCCGCGACACCTTGCATGTATGGAGTGAGGTCCGACTTGCCATAAAGCGGCTCCCCCCTCTTCACTTTATCGACCATCTCCCTCATATCCATCTTGACTTCTCGCTCGTTTTCCGTCCAGCCGTAGAACCTCACTGTTATGCGATGGTCTTTGTTAGTCCAAGCTCAACCAGATTGACCTGCGTATTCGTCCTCGAGGCAAAACCTACAGCAACTCCTCTGGTATACCAATCCTGCGCCTGCTAATATACCAACGGCACAACCGAGTCTGAAGGCCATGGGAAAAGCACCTCTGCCCGCAAAAGAGGGAGCGTATCGTTCGGTCATGAGCATGAAAGCCGGAGCTACGGCTGCCATTCCGGCTCCGTATAGCCAATCTTCTTTCCTTGCATATCCAAATGCTCTTCTCCAGTGGCTGAAAGTTCGTTGCGTCAGTGACAGGTCATAAGGAGCTTCTAAACGTGTGATCAAGGAGGGACGTACGGATCTGTATCGATAATCTAGCGGAGATAGGTGTTAGCTTTCATTCTGTGTCTCGTTGTCGTTTGACTCACCGGGTAGTCTGTGTTCACCCGCTTGGGCGGGATGAAGACCTTTTGCTCATCAGCCATGGCTGTAGCGACAGTCCTCACTTTAGAGATGCTCCTCAGCATTGGATGTCGAGGTTCGACGAGCATGCGGAGCTTGAAGTGCCAAGGAGCTAGATCAAACAAGGGTTAGTTCAATTTCTTTCAAATGACGTAGTCACGACGCGTCCGAAACTCGCAGCGCGTAGAAGCGCGTTTTTCCACGGCTCCATTTGCTCAATCCAACTCACCACCAGACACCTCTTTGCAATACTGAATAAGACACTGCAACAACATGGCCGCTGATTCTCTCACTGCAGCAACCGTTGATAGCCTCCTCAACCTCGATAATTCTGACTATGAGGATTCCTCTAATCATAGACCACCGCGGCGAGATCGTGACGACAGCCCAACATCGAGCCCCCACGGCAAACGAAAAGCAATAGACGATCTCGATGCAAGCCTAGGGTTGGACGAAGAGGTCAAGGTCACTAAGAGAAGGAAACCGATTTCAAAACTCGACGAAGCAAGGCTCCTTTCTGCACCAGGAATCCCAAAGCTGCGCGCCGATGCACGCTCTGGGAAATTCTCTAAGAAGCTACGTCTCAAGGGAAAGGGACATGAATTTTCCGACGTAGCGCGGCTGTTGAATTACTATCAGTTGTGGTTGGACAATTTATACCCGCGAGCCAAGTTTGCCGACGGGCTGCAGTTGATCGAGAAAGTCGGGCACAGTCGACGCATGCAAGTTATGAGGAAAGAGTGGATTGATGAAGGGAAGCCAGGATATGTCAGAGATAGAGAGGCAAAGAAGACAGGTGAAAAAGAGAAGGAGGCAAATAAAGAGACAGATGATCTGTATGCTGGGGACCGGCCGGTTGAGAATGGAGTGGACCAGGAGGCTCCCAGCGCTGCCGTCGGCGCCGAAGACGACTCTTTGTTCGTTCCCGACCTACGCACCGGGGCGAATAATGGAAATGATGATGGTCTTCTTCCAGATGGTGACGAGCTCGATGCTCTATTAGCCGAGCAAGAGACTCGCATCACTATGCGCCCTGCATCTGCATCGAAAACCACAATAAACGACGATTCCGAAGGCGACGACGATCTTGACGCGTTATTGGCTGAGCAGGAAATGAAGCGTGCCCACCCTCTCCCCTCTACATCTGAGTCTGCACCGGCAAGTGCGCCCAAGCCAAAGCCCTCGCTTTTCGGCGGAGATGACAATGACGATGACGATGAAATGGACGATCTAGACGCCCTGCTTGCAGAGCAAGAAGCGCGCATTGAACCCGGCACAACACAGTCGAAACCGAGCAGCATACAACAACCGTTGACAGCGCAAAATGAAGAGTCCACTACTTTTATAGCAGATGACGAGGACATTATGGTCCAGGAAGACGACGAATTGGACGCGTTAATCGCCGAGCAAGAAGCACGCCAAGGTGTCACCGACGAAGCATCGGAACCGTCCTCGCCCACAGTTAGAGCTGCAACTCCTCGTCCCGCATCGGCTGTCGTCGAGGGAGCCGACGAAGCCGACGGTGCGGACATGTTCTCCTCATCGCCTGTGCGAGGTACGGCACCAATAGGTCCAAGCTCCTCTCAGGAACATGAGGAACAGGCATCCATTGATCCGAATTCAAGCCTCCTTGCGCCTCGAACGCAACTAACTATAGCATCCAAAAGCGAAAACGCGCATGTTGACGACATAGAAATATCCGAAACCGGCACCAGCGCTGGAGCAGAGAAGGATGAGTCCCAGGGTCTGGACGCTGGTGACATGTTTTCATCTTCGCCTGTGCAAAATGAATAATTGGACGGTTAGTCTGCCCCTGTCTGATATCGATGCCGCCATGATGGATGTTTGGAACGGGTACTATTTAGTTTAAATGGGAGACCTTTCTTTGTCGTCGAGGAAGGCATTATACGGTGCGGAGAACAGAGAAAAGAGATGCCAAACAGATGAGATTTGCTTTTCGTGTACGGATAATGAGTGCAACGCATGATAGATGCCCCAATTCCGAGCCCCCAGTCTTCGCCGGTAACTACTCCCAACACACCTCGATCACTGAATCGGTAAAAATGACCTTTCTTGATCTTCGACATCTCTCCGTCCCTGCAGTACAGCAATCGTGTAAGTGAAGTGATACCAGAAATGCCTCGTAGCAAAGGCTGTCTGGTGGCTTGCGTGTTTGATTTGATGATTTGGTGATGATGGATCAAAAGAAAGCACACCAGCCAATGTACATCCTACACAGGTTGCGGTAGTCAGTGGCCCTAGTGATCATCTCGTCGACATAGCCGCCCACACTCAGGGGCACCGACTCTCCAGGTAACATGCCCCTGACCTTGGCGCTGACGCCTTCAAGCACTTCGACAGGTGTGCTCGGCACGCCGGGGACGACCTTCTTCTTGCTTCGACCGGCCGAGTTGATGAAGTCCGTGGTGGGATCGTGCAGGAAGGTTTCGAGGATGGTCATGAGGGCGTCCTCGTTGGATCGCAGGAGCGTCAGTGTGATTTCGCAGCACTTCCTAAACGGTCCTTCGTAGCCGTACGCGCCCATGGCGTCAACCATGTTGTGCGTCAACCGGAACGGGACCATCTCGGGCTTTTCAAACGTGAGACCCTTGTCGAACAGACAATTGAAGTCCACGTGCAAAGTCCCACCATTGTCTTCTTCAAAGAGGATGTTCTCGCCGTGCCGGTCCCCAAGGCCCAAGACGTGGCCGACGATCGACATCACCGCAGCGGACCGTGTATATCTCAACCGCGCATTGAACCACGCGCTGGGATCGGGGAAACTCTCAACAAACCATTCGTGAAATACAGGTGGGAATTTCTTGAGGACTTTGGTCGTGAAAAATTTCGCCTTCTCGGGATCGCCCGAACAAGATTCATCCAACAAATTCCGAATCTCGACGTAATTCGGATGGATCGATTTATCCTTGTACAGCCTGAGAATGATATCTCGGAAAGTCTTGAGGTTGTCCACCCACTCAATCAGGCCGCATTCTTCGTTCATGGGGATAACGGCATAGGTGCGTATATAGAGTCTTCGTTTTGCGGCGTCGACGTCTCGCTTGAGAAACCGGTTGATCATGTTGTTGAATTCCATGAGGCGTTGGTCTTTACGGAGATCGTCTTTCGGTTTCGCGAGAACCGAATACATGTTGCCATCAGACCCACGGATAGTAAGTTTTCTGGGTCTCTGGAGAGAGGCCAAAACGAGAGCTTCGTCGACAAAAGAGCTGATGGTGATCGGTTCTTTGGCAAAAGGACGGAATGCTTTAAGCTGTGAGGGCTCGAAGCTTGTGGGCATGCTGGGAATGAGGCACGCTTGATTGGGGACGACCAGTTTTGAAGGGGCAATCTTATGGTTGAATCCCATTTCTCTGCCTAGGCTGATTTTCGTAACTTTGCCTTTGATTTCGTGTTCAGAGACGCGAAGGAGTTCTTTGACGAACTTTTGACCACTGTTGAACATGCTCCTGAGCTCGGCTGCGGATGAGTCCTTGCTGGATTTTTTTGCGACCTCGACGATTTTACTGACAATACCTAAACCTTTTGTAGCTCGCTCTTTCTGTTGCGATTCGACCACTGCCAACAAGGTCCACAATGCTTGCTGAGGGAACGTTCTCACAACCTTAACGACAATACTGGTGAGAATCTCACAGACGACTTTGTTGGGATGGCATATCCGAGCAACGACCTGTGGCAGAATAGTATAGAGCAAGACTGACTGTAAACGATCCGTATACTTCTTGATCTGATTGTTAGTTTCCTCAATGATTCGTTTTCGTTGTGCCGCAACCTTTGAGTGAAACTCGGCGCTACCTCGTCGGTCATCTCTCGGAAGGTCCATTCCATCTACCAGCTCAAACCAGAGTGTCAGGACTTTCGGCAGGGTTTGAAAGACGTATTTGCTTCCATTGAAAAGCGATCGTAGGTAGTTTTCGATAACATGTTTCGCGGTTTCCCCTGTCAGATATGTTTGACTCTCTTTCCCTGGAGGCATTGCTCTCTCTGAGTCAAGAACTTTGTTGTAATAACGGCCAAGGTGATACCAGCCTTGTTCGCCTTTGCTGAAGATTTCTGTCGCTTTCCTGAATGTCTTCCTGATGACTTCCGATTGGGTTTGACCGGCTTGAGCCAGCCATTTCCCGAGTAGAACATGTGCCTTCGCGGTGACTTCGTTTTGAGAGTGTCGCTGTTCCACCGTCATTGTCGTGAGGCCATTTTCAGCTACAAAATCATGGGCCACGAACGCCCCGGACTCAATGGCCCCTTCAAGGGTTTGAATAGCCTTCCGGTGATGCCCTTCCAACCACATTAGTTTCGCCTGTTCAATTGCTGCAGATTTGTCGCCTAGTACAGAAGCCTTGAGAACAGCATTGAAAGCTTGGGTGGTCGAACGTGCTTTGCGAGCCAGTCGTGCGCTCGAGAGCCATGCGGTTGCAACATCGTTTGAGCCAAACATGTCTGGCCTGAGGGACATTACGGCGCGGCGAATTCCCAATAGATACTGTTTGTCGCCAACGTTCGATCCCAGCACATCGAGACGTCCTCGTAGGGTGTCTAGAACGACAGCACGATCTTCCTTGGGGCTTGCCGCAATTAACTGAACATCACTGAGTACATGCAACCTCAGCAGCGTATCATGGCTGGCTTGAAATGAAGAGATGCTGTTGGGATTCAACTCGGAGGCGGTGTTCCGATACATCTCGGTAAGAAGCTGCGACACTCTCGCCGCATCTTTGTTATTAACGGCCAGCATTATTTCTGCAATCTGAGACGCAAAATCATGTCCACCCTCTGGAGGAATGTAGCTGGGTAGTAGATCCCAGCGGCTTGTTGCCCATGCGGCCTCGAGTGCATAAGGGGCCAGCAGAGTCGTAGAACTGCTGCTGCGGCTCTTGATGCCGTCAAAATGATGGAGGAGGGCGTCATACTGCCCGGATTCCTTGAGGCAAGCCATCAAGTTCTTCTGTGCATCACTATCGTCTGGAGAAGCGACGAGTTGCATCTCATACCAGCTTTGAGCAGCAGTCCATCGACCTGCCTTCTTGTGCTCCAAGACTTGCTGTTCAATGTCGAGCACATGCATGCGAGAAGAAATGCCCTCAATACCGTCAGGTTCATCGATCTGAGCATAGATGTCTTGCAGTCTTTGGAGCTCGGCTTCAATGTCGTCCTTCTTGCATTTGCGGATATGCTGTTCCCAATGAAACAGCGCCCGTGAGTAGGATCTGCATTCCAAGGCTCGTCGAGCTAGCATGTCAGGGGGAATCTGTTCTAGCACCCGATCGATACTGCGTATTTGGTCCGCAGCTTTGACCAAAAGCAGATCATTAAGTCCACGATCTGATTTGGCCAGAGCCATGGCATACTGTTTGCGCTTCTGTTGTTGCCAGGTAGATATGTAGTCAAGGATTTCAAACACTGTCTGGCTGCATAACTTGATGTCATCCTGCACTCGTCGGTCATAGTCGTCGAGCGACTGGCTGAGAATTGAATTGACCTCGGTTATGATATCTTGACTGTCCTGCTCAATGCCGCTCACTATGAGATTGACCACAGCATACGGCAGAAGGAAAGTTGGAATGGAAGCATCTTGACCATGGATGATGCGGCAACATATGGAGAAGATAATTTCGACATTGTCTCCCGTACTTCTGTGAAGGAAGTCCAATGTAATAGTTCGAAGCCAGTCGCGATGCTTCATACCCGGCGTAAAAAGAGGATAATGACTCTTTTCAGGAGCCCGAACTTCCTGCACCGTATACTTGGAGCTCATGAACGGCGTCAATACGTTCTGGGTAGATTCAGGCAGCTGATTCCACAAGCTTGTCGCCAGATTTCCGGCTTGGTTCGAGGAAGTGTCCTGCCTGCAAGAGTTCAAGAACTGCTGCATCGCCCAACCAAGGAAGCCTTGAGCTCTAGTTGTGTTCGCAGACAGGAAGGCTTTGACCAGGACGTGCTGCAGGAAGAAGAAAATCCACTCAATGACCTCGTCTGCACTTACGAAATTTGCCAACACGACCATTGTCTTGCGATCTCTCAGGCTTTCGATCTTGCTAGCATCCATGCATCCTATACTGCCCAGGCATTGCCCGCACAGCCTTGAGACCTCATTGCTTGTGTTGAACTTCACGCAACAATCAAGCAATGCACGAGTCAAATCGGCAACAAGCTCATCTGGTTGTTCCCTGAGGATAGATCGTTGGAGGAGATCCTGTTTCTGATGCAAAAGTGGTGCTAGCTCAACCAAAGCTTGTTCGACGACGGCAATATTCTCATCTTGTAGTCTCTGGACGTAGGCAATGAGTTGATGACGCTCGTCCATCTGGCCCTTCAGAGCCATGATTTCAGACTCGAACTTGCTCATAGCCGGGATTGAAGCTAGTGATGGCATTGTGCTAAATTGATCTCGCACGATGTCTGTATGGTGTTTGAGCAGATCACCAATGAGGTCATGTGCTAAACTCTGGGATGGGCTGTCAAGTGCATCCCAGGTTCGGACAATAATTGCCAGAGTCTGATCAATAAGAGGTTTCAAGTCGTCTCTTTTCAGTGATTTAGTCATGGCAGCCCAGGAGGTAAAGGCAGCATCGCAGAGTTCGGGGACAGCCAACCCAGATCGGAGACAAGCACAAATCTGAGGAAGAGCTCGCACAATCCGGGTTCTGCCGAGCCTTACCACCTCACCAAGTGCAGCAAGGCATCGCCTTTTGTCGACTTTGGATTCCTTTGCCTCCAAATCATTCAAGAGGACAGTGAAGTGGGTGACGATTGCAAGAACATTATTCTCCAAGAAGGTTCCCATGCTATCACTGCGTCTCGTGCCAGTTGATTGTCCACGCTGGCGAGCTACTAATTGCGCTAATAGTTGCAGAGCTTGATAAATCCTAGAAGATTTGCCTTGACCACTGTCTCCGATGGCTTTTAGAAGTTCGCAGGTGATGTGGATCGGGTCCAAGGCCACCCAATCCGCAAGATCAGTCTTACCAAAGTCTGCAGATACTTCTGACAAGATTGAGATGATGGATTGTTCCGCTTCAGGAAATGGCTGAACAAGCAGGAACGACAGGATGGCAATGAGATTCTGTCTCTGTGTACACAGGTCGAAGAGAGTAGTGGATTGGCCATTGACCTCAGCGAATTTCTTCATGACATCCTTTGCTTTGTGCAGGACCAGATATGGAAGTGCGAATTCGGCAGCGTGCCCCATCAAACCTGTAATGTCCATACCCAGTAAGTCAGACAATTGATGTGCAATATTGGGTCGAGACATCAGAGACTTGGCGAAGACCACACCGAGTGTCCGCCAAAATGGCCGAAAGAGGAGCCACACTGAGACCTGCAGGGATTGGGCGAGATGCTGAATCTCAGCATATACCAAACCACTGAGATACGGATTTGTGTGGCCAAGGTACTCCACGAGTCGGACCAGAATGATATTTAGTTCTTCGTCCCCAACAACTTTAGCTACCTGTGTCAGAGCCAGGACTGCAGTCTCCTGCAGGGAAGCATCTTCTTTCTGCCATAAACTGTCGAGATAGTCCAAAGCTGTGATTCTGTTTTCCCTCGTAAGAGATAAGTCGTGATGCTTTTTTCTCATCACGTAGGCTTGCAAAGTTCTGCCTGCGACGATTCTGAGGTCTCTGGAGGAGCTCTTGAGAGATTGGAGGCACCAGTCGCCAGCGGGTGTTTGGCCAAGCTTCAAGTCTTCAGTCGAGTCTGTATGCATGATGATTCGACGAAGAGAAGACATAGCAATTATTCTTGCTCGAGAACGACGAGAGATGCTCTGAACAAGGGAAACCAAAGTCTTAAGAAGTTCTCGGTTCGAAGGGGGAGATTCATCGGGACCTGTACTCGCTGTTTCGAAATCCTCATCACACTTCGGACAATGGCGATCCAGAGAAGACGCAGCAAGCTGGCACGTGGTCAGACCAATCAATTCAAGTGCGTTGCATTGCTTCTCTTCCGACAAGCGTCTGAAGTTCTCAGACGATGTTTGATCCAGTCCATCAAGGTCGGGAACAGCGCAACCAGTCAACTCTGCTGTTAGTCTGCGGCAAATTTTCTGTTGCAAGTTATCATTTATCAGCCCATCCTCGTCATTGGTGGACAGCCGCAATCTCTTCCGTGCTCGATCGGTATCAGGCCAAACCTCGTACAGGCCTTTAGACAGCTTTCCTGGCGGCGCAGGAGGTGTGATGCTCAAGATGCGAATTTCGTGGCTGAGATTCTGGGAAGTGGTAAGCAGTGGTAGGCCGATATGTGCCACGAATTTACCTCGGAGTGATCGTTCCCTATTAAAAGGCTCTCATTTTCGTCGGCAAAAAGTCGGAATCGTGAGAAGACTTTGCGAAACTGAGCTTTGCCCTGTTCCGATTCAGACTGTCTGGAGACCACCTTCAAAACATGGGCCAAGCCGAGGAGCAGGTGTTGCAAGGAGGGAAATTTGAGGCTCGGAACATTGACATCAAGACCATATGTGATTTTGGAAATGGTTAAAGCGAAGTCCTCTCCATCGATGACTATGGCCTTGTGCGGCTGAGCGCTTGGTAGCGACTCGACAACGCCAAGGACGCCTAGTTGAGGTCAGTGCTGTTCTGACTAGAATTCAATGATGTTGACTGGCTGACCTGATACGCAATTCCTTAAGAAATCAAGAACGATATCAGACGAGTATGTGGTTGTGCATTTTCTGTCAGCTTCCACCATAGAACTGAACAGCTCGAGAACAACATCCCTGACCACATTTGCCTGGGCGGAAGCGACCAACGGCAGAAGTGTCGGGATCAGCCAGGAGTATAGAGGACAGCCATTCCCACCTGTGGTCCTGATTTGGGGGTCTGACTTCACAAAGATAACCTGAGGTGATCTTTCAATTGCGACTTGAAGAACTTCAAGGCAAGTTTTGAATTGAGAATCCGCCCTACCTGTCGCGGTTGCGGAGCGGAAAGGATCTTCTTCAAGGACGCGCTCGATGCCAATTTGAAAGACGATACAGATTAGCTTGTGATTGACGGAGACATCGGCACCCAGATTCGGTTGGCCTTGTTCATCGGAACCTAGTGCTTCGGCCAACAGCTGATTGAAATTGTCTTGATCAAAATCAGACACTCCGTTTCCGTGTACAACATGTGTAGCCAGTATAGAGGATGGCGGAGGCTCGAAGCCATTGATTTGGCGTGCAGCAGGCACTGGGGCCATGAGCTCTCATACAAGCATGTCGGATTTGCAGGGAACAAATCAAGGACGCGTCGATGAAGGAAAAAAGATGTGGCGACAGGAATGGCATGTTACGCGTTAGACGATATGCATCACCGTGGAAACTGCCATTCGCGCTGACAGAGACTACCGTATTCCTTGGCACGGAATTTCAGTAAATCCGGCGTCGCCGGAGAGTCATGGCTGCCTGTCTGTCCCCACTGTGATCTGTGTCTTCTATTCAAAATATCTCTTCTATTTTCTCGTCTTCATCCAGCTCCTCGATCTTTGGAGCCTCCTCCTCATCTCGCATCAGCACCTGTACTAGGCGGTCACATGCTTCCCTCACGCCCTCGTCCGCGACCTGCATATGCGTCTCCCTAATCAAGGGATAAACCTGCACCTTCCTCAACTTGTCACGCCCTTCCTTCGTTGTGGTCAGCAGTAACAAAGTTTCGAGATGGGTTACAAGGATATCGTTGTCGCTATCTCTAGCCTTGTCTGGCGGCAGTAGCTGCAAATCTGGGAGCATATTGGCCGACTCCTCTTCTGAGAATTCTTCAGATCCAGCCAGCGGTAGGAGGATATACGGCAGTATGTTGACGCCAGGGACCCCATCAATGGTTTCGGTGTCGTCAGACAGAAGTAAAGGATGTTTGTCAACTTCAAAAGCAACATTCTTGATTGTGCTGGCGACTCCTCTCCTCCGAACGTGGCTTTTGTGCTCCGTGAAGACCGTTAATTTGCTTATCGGCACCACGACATCATAATCCCTCCTGCTCAGGAAATAGTCCCGACCAACTTTATGTTTTGATAAGTCTGCTAAAAAGTAAGCCAGATAGTCGAAGTTGGCGTGCTTATTAAGGGTTCCGTTGGCCCCTTTTACAAAGCAGTCGAGCAGCTGGTCGAGGGCATATGGAGACGTAGATACTGTTTTGGCAGGCAAGGCTCGCTCAAGGTTAATCAGTTTTTCCATGTGGTCCGATTTCGCCAGATTTGAGAGAAGCATAGCAATTTCATCGGCGGTTTGCTCTTTCGGATCCTTCAAGATTCAGTGAGCTTTTCATGATACTGCGGGGATGGGGTCGAGGAAGTGGAGGTGGATTCCAACCTACATACTGTTATCTTCTTGAGCAGGGTTTCAACAAAAGCATCATCTGCCGCGAGGTTCTCGAAGATTTCACTGTCATGACTGATGTTGATTAAAATTGTAAGAGCATTCTTGGCTATGGGCTGGAAACGGAAGCATGGGCCTGCGTCAGCACAGCGTACTTGATCTCATGTCCAGGATCGCACTCACAGGGTAGTCTCTAACGAGAAGTTTCAAGTCTTGGACTGGGACAAGCTGAGGCTTCTTGAAGACTGTCGGATCTGAGGAGTGACCGACAAGATGGTCACAGGCTGATTGAAGAGGACTCGGTCAATGCCACCGTTCACACAACCACTTCCGCATATCGACGAATCCCGGAAACTTCAAGTCAAGACTTGGAACGAACAGGTTGTGCTTACCAAGTTGACGGATTTGAGTATTTCCATGATGTAGAAACTCAAGCAACTGGGACAATTCAGCCATGATCGCCACGGCGTCCATCAGAACTGACTCACCTCTTCCAACTCGGTGGGCATGACGCGCTTCTTTCATGAGAGGCGTAGATTACCGGAAATAGGGGGATTCCACACCTCGTTGCTAGGACACTGTCGAGGGTGAATTTTTGATAAGAGTCCGAAACAGGCCTAGTTTTCAAATGACACTAATGACACGAATGACGGTGGATTTCTGTCTGGGCAACACCAACCACCTCAAGCCACATCCACCACCATCAGCACCATGCAAATTCTTCCTCTCTTGTCAACGCTTGACGCCCACCAAGCCCACCTCGGCCACCTTCGCCCCTCACCTCGACAGCACAACAGAGTTCAGCTCCAGGCGAACCATCAATCATCAATGCGAACCACCTCGCCTCCGTGACCACTTAGCACACGGCCCTTCCTGCATGAATTGTACAAAGATGCATATGCAAGCGCCCGATGCCTTTGGGCCTTTAATAGCCTTTTGTCACCCTCTTCCCTTCCCTTGTCGCAAAATCATTCCCATCGAATTTCTTCCATCATGTTTGGGGCGGGAAGTGCAAACTTAACTCGCCAAACAGGCGACCACAACATTGACTCCGCGTGACCCTCACATCAACCCAATTCAAAAAGGTAGCCTTTCTTCCTCAGGCTGACATTCTTCTTTCCATGTCCTTTCTGCCACCACGGCTCTGCGCGAGCCTCGCTTCCTAAAGCGAGACATTCACGCCGATTCGCGCCTAGCTCCTAGCATTCTGATTCGGGCTTGCGCTTGTCACCAACGCCCTTCAGCTCTGGAGTGGAGAGTCTCTACTTCCACGATAGGATCCATGTTGCCATCTTATATTTTATGTATCTGAACACTTGATCAAACCCAAGGCTACGAATACTTTCAAACTTCTCATTTGCCGGTGCAGCAGCGATGGCCGCCACTATTCTGGATCCCGACTTGATGCCACCTCCACCAGGGCCGACAACGATTCGACAAGCTATCGAGGACCTGCAAGTAACCCTCAATCAAATCCGCCGCAAACTTCGCACCTTGATCGACTGGTACATTACCCCGGATGTTGTGCCCAACTCGATCCAAGCCTACGACCCACGACTTCAAATCTTACAATTGCGACTGAAATCCCTCTCGACCATCGACTTCCAGTGCCTACCCTACTTGATCGACGGTTCCGACGATCTGGCCTCACAATATCTGAACCAAATTGTGGAGCAGCTACTCTCTTCCGTACGCGGAATCCAGAAGATCTTCGTGGAACACTATGATCGGGACCTCCAGGAGCGTCGCCCTTTCGGCACCATTTGGGATACTCTGATTTATAGACAGGACCAGATCAAGCAACTGCCTGTCATATGTCCTAGCATCCCGCGGCGCGCTGCCCCAGAAGATCTCCGGCCGGCGGAACTGGGCAATTTCTGTCCCGGGGCTCTAGGGATCAGCAACCACCGCGACAGAGGCCGAATCTCGTTCGTGGAGACGAAAGAGCTCAACGATGAAAACAAGCGCAAGCTAAAGGCCTTCGGGGGGGCATTTTTAAACTGGCAATGCTCCGAGTGTGCGTGCAAAGTGCGCTACCACGTCGCCACCAGCACGACATCCAGCATCCACAGCACAGACGAGGTCCGCGACCACCCCGGTCTGGACATCCAATACCGCAGCTCCTTCCTGGCCAAGTGCCATCTATACCTCCCACCGTCGGGGAAGACACCCAGCTCAACCAGCACCGCTTTGTCGACCAACAACCGACACGACAGCTCCGGCTTGGTCAAGTACGGCTGTGTGTTCTGCTTTGCGGCTGGCCACGAGCTCGAGCGTGGGTTGACCGCCTTCGCCACGGTGCGCGAGTTCGCGGAGCACATCGCCTACGAGCATAGGAAGCCACTGCCGCCAAGTTTGCTGATTCATCGCTTCGCTGTTGCTGTCGAGGGGAAGACCGTCATTGGGGGTCGCTGGGACTTGAACTTTTTGTAATGTCAGATGATTCTATTATTATGCTTTATCAAAGAAACCGAAATAGGGTATATTCCCTTTTCCTTTTGGCACACGGCTTGCATGCAACTGGTATGATGACTGAACGATTTGCGGCACAACGGATCACAATGGATGATGCTGATGCTGATGTTGCAAGTGACGCATCAGCTCGAAGAGGCAGAATGCCAGCTCTGTAACGATGTGCACAACCATGTAATTTTATGTCTAGGGTACTTCAAGCTTTACACGGGTGCTTTCTCTCCCCTCTATTTATCTTCCTCTGTTTCTCTCCCATACGTCCTCTGGGAAGGGAAACCGAAGCAGAGCGAAGCCATCAGGATCCTGCGCTGCCCTGCCACGCGCTATACTGCCCGCCCGCGACCCAGCGCTGCCTGACTGACACCCCCTCCAGAAAAAGAAAAGGACACAGCCTAAGAGATCAAAGTGAGAACAGTTCATAAAACCCACTTCTCCCCCCCCTGCCCTGGGCCGGGCTCGAGCCCATAGATCCACCCATTGATTGCACCGCCCTAAGCCGCGCGATCTTCCCAGCGCCGTCCGTCGCCTTGCTTGAGTATGCATGCATGTATGCATGTATGGAATATACAAATGCACAGTCACCCTCCACACACATATATGGATATATGCAATCCGTCATGGTATGGTATGTAGATAAATAACAACCCCGCCTGCTTGAGATGGTCATGAGTTGAGCACTCCAAAAAAAAGGAAAAGAAATAAGACAAAGGAAGAAATATATATCCACAAGAATCGAAACCCAACAAATCTTTTGTGATCCCGTTCGTGGAGGAGGCATACATAGAGAGAGAAGAAAGGGGAAAAAACAAGTCACACGCTCTCCACGACCAAGCCGACACTAACGCCAGGCCGATGGCCCCTCTCGGCCTGTACGACGACGGGACTGTAGCTCTTCTTCTCGAGGATCTCCCACTTGCGCGCCTCCTTGATGAGCTGCTTCTCCGACTCTCTGCTCCAGAGGAACTTGCCAAATGTACCTCCAGACGGCTGCGTCTTGGTGACTTTAAGGGTATTGGTGGTCGTAGTTGTGGTGGCCTTGTTGCCTCCTCCTCCGCCGATGAGGTCCTTGGAGGCGCGGCGCGTGGACGATGCGGTGCGTTTGTGCCTGTGGCCGCCCCTGCTGCCGCCTAGGAACGAGCGTTGTGATTTGTTTGATTTCTGCGACGTGCTTGACGGGTTGCGCGCGTGTCGCTGTGGTTGAGCGGCAAGCTGGAGATGGGATTGTGATGATGAGGTTTGAGCCTGGGGTTTTGTTTGCGCCTGTGTCTGTGCCTGCGCTTGAGCTTGAGCTTGAGCTTCGGCGCGGCGGGCAGCGAGCTTCGGTCCAGGGACGAGTATGCGAGCGGACTGCTTGCGGGAGAGCGAGACGGTGCGCGCCACCGCGACTTCGGCAGTTACCGGATTTGAAGCCACCGGGTTGGGTTGTCGAGGCGGAATGGGCTTTTCCAGGCCGCGCAGAGAAGCCTTGTGGACTACATCGTGAGAGTGAGCGCGAGGCTGGAGCGACGACGGCAGCGTCGCGGATCGTTCTTTTGATACTCGCGGCGACGCCCCCGAGCGTAGGACCAGGTCTTCCGTGTTGGCGCGCATCGGTCTGGTAGGCGTCACGCCTGACCGTTGCTCGATGGCCGTCACGGTGCTCTTCGCAGCGTATTTTGACAGCGGGATGAACTTTGCGTCCTTTTTCGGGACCGGAGGCGGCTTGTCGTCCTCCACTGGTGATGGTATCTGCTTCGCGGTTCTCTTCGGACTAGGAGGGCCTTGAGGAATTGTGGGCGAGTCGTCGATGGGACGATCAACGCGCTTGATTGCGGCCACGCGAGGAGTCACGCCTTTGGCGGCCGCCGCCTGTGGTGGTTGCTGCACCGGCGAGGAGGTCGCAGGAGCTTTCACGGGCGACGCATTCGGTCGGGGAGAGTCGTCTTCTTTCACTTCGACCACTGGAGAAGGAATCAGGCGGCCGACTTCTTCGTGCGTCTTGCTAGTGGCTAATCGCGCATGGTGATCGGACGGGCGTGAATGTTGAACGGTCACGATAGGAGTCGGCTGATGTGGTTTCTCGTCATGACTCGCTATCATAACAGTTGGAATGCTAGGAACCTTCTCGATGGCAGAATCGGCATTGCCGGTTGGTGTGGTGAGTCTCTCCACTGCAGCGATTGCTTCGTCGAAGTAGGCCGTGTTGATCGAGGTGTGCTTCGTTGTCCATGCAGACGGGGCGCCGCTAGATGCTGCCGGCGGCTCCGGTGGGATCGGCGTGGTTCGCTCAGGGGCCTCATCTGCTGCCGCTGCTGAGGCTTCCATATGCCGCAGGTGGCTGGGGGCAGGGACTCGTTTGGACCGCGTTCGAGCCAGTTCTACCTGGGCCGAGTCGGGTCTGGTCATGACGAACTGGCCATCCTCGACGCCTTTGGAATCCCGAAATGACTTGATATCAAAGAAGATTTCGTCAACAGTGGTTGCAGAAGATACTGATGACTGGAAGGAGTGAGCAGAGCTCCAAGGCGCGCTGCGATCCGTCGACGCCGTATTATCCTCCGGGCTGTGAATCGCCTGCTCGTTCAAAGCGATCCTGTTCGGATTGAGAGGTTCTGGCCTCTGTACGGAGAAGTGGTCTTGCATAGGAGACAGGCGGGCCGGGGACGTAGCTGACCTTCGTAGTTGGCCCGTTGGCAGTTGGTCATGATCCGAGCTCGGTACTCGGCCATGGATCTTCACTGGCGCAGGTGAAGTGGTTGGGAACAACGAATATTTGCTTGCTGCTGGTGATCTCGTCATGGTCGGCGTCGTTAATCGTCTCGGTGGCATTAGGGGCGTGAGAGGCTCCGAGTCAGGATTTGGATGGTCGTCATGTTCGCCGTTGGTGGTAGTCCCTTTCGTCGTAGGCCGACTGTCATCGAAGGATTTAAGACTGTCCAGAGCCTTGCTCCGTCTGGCGAGAAGTGAGGAAGACCGTTTAGCAGCGGGAAGATTAAACGGGATGTCTAGTTCGAGTTTTGGTAAAGGCGGACGTGTGTACGGTTCTCCCGTGGACTCAGCATTGGTCGTGGTTGCAGTCGAAGGTCTCGATATCGTGTCGTCTTCAGGCTTTTGAATAACCAAGTCCGCGGTCTTCAGAGCCGAAGACTTCTGATCCTTTTCGATGGGTGCTAGTGATGCTTGACGCCTGGGATAGTCCGGCTGCGTCGATCGCAGTTTATCCTCTTCAACTATGGGCGTCTCAGTCGCCGGATCTTTGTCCAGAACCACGAAGCCGGTTGGGAGGCCGATAGTCGGTCCTGACGGGACCTCATCTCGTCTAACAGCAGCTTGTCGGGATTTGAACAGAGTCCCTAACTTCCTCCATCTCTTAGAGTGCATCTGAGCTGTGTGGTCTGGGATCTCCGGGTGCTGTCGGAGAATCGTGTTGTGCTCGATCGTGCTGGGTTCCTCCGGAGGAGCGCAGAAAAAAGCGGGAGGATGGCTTGGACTGCCAAACGCCAAACCTATCAAGCTGTCCTCCGATCTCGATACGCCGTTCACGTTCTGGAGAGGCGAGGGCTTGTGATTCTCCGAAGTCCGTGGTCGGATTGCTGGAACCTCAACACGCAGTTTCCTCTTCCCTGTTGGGCTACCGGAGGTCGTTGGACGAATCTGAACCAGCCTGGGCCCGACGATCCTGCCTGAAGCACTCTGGCCAGCTGAAGGCGATTCCCCAAAGGCAAAATCAAATTCCTGCTGCTTCGCAGTCGGTTCAGCAGTCCGCTCGTTGTGAAGAAGAGGATTCCGTTTGCGAATGGACAACCACCTCGTCGGCATGTTCAAAGTTCCGGACCAGCCAGCAGGGAAAAGGAAACCGATTAAAACAGGGACAAATGAGTGACAGGAAAAAGAGTGCTGATAAGCGGGTGACCTTGCAACTCGGCTCAGCAAAGTTTGGGGATCGAAGGCACCATGAAACAGTTACAAGGTGAGCATTGTGACACGGCCGGGTGTCTTTCTCGCCTGCAACTCTGGGTTCACCAAGGATATCGAAGTTATGTCAACGCTGGGGGCGGTAGTGGGATGTTAGAAGAGCCAGAAACAAAATCCGACGCACGAACTGCAACAAAAAATATCAACAACCAACCATCATACCACTATTCACCCCAGCGAGAAGAGAAAGGACTAGAGCATTGGCGAAAAAAGCCCGTCCCCCGGACACGAAGGTTGCAGTAGGGGACAACAGAATAGACTGGGATGCAGCATGACTTGCATGGATGAGGTGGTATGTAAGTCCCGCGATCTTTGGTGGCCGTCAACACGGCCATTTTCGATAGCCGAATCAGCATTGTTTCTTTCAGCCATGCGCAGCTGGCGGGGGCAGTGGCATTGTTGAAAGGCGGTACCAGCAGGGGGAGCGTCTCCCAGGCTTGAGACCAATCTTCGAACAACCTCCGTTGCAGGACTGATGAGGGATGGAAACGCAGCGGAGAGGGCACCAAGGGTACGAGGGAAAGATGGAGAGCGGAAGTTCGAGGGAGCCACTCACAGACGGGCGTCATTTGGGCCCATTTGGGCCCATCAGCCTGGCGTGCTTCAGATTGTCCCTAGTCTCTCGCGTGGCGTCCTGTCGCATGTCAGGGCAGGGTCCAGAAATCTTCCGAGAAGTTGGAGGCTCTGAGGAGGAAGGAAATGGCTTTCTATTTTCCGCACAAGATGGAAAATGTTGCCCCTAAGGGAGAGTCCACCGGTAGAATAGAATGATTCTGCTTCTGCCGCGAAGACTTGAGCATCGCGGCCTGTTCAAGGCCAACCACGCCTTGCTTGTGAGACGAACGGCTTGCCGCCGGACTGTTTGGCTTGAATCTTCGCCCAAGCTCGTGTTCGGTCCTGTAATCTCGTCACCCTCGGGCCTTTCTTGCGCTCGGATTTCTCGGCTGCCCCTGAAACAAATCGGCCTCAAACCTGCGCAAAAGACAAGGCGCCACCACATGCTTGTCCGAAGTGCTTCAGGCTTTGCTGAGATTGACTCCAACGTCGCAATCCACCTTCTGGACTGTGACTGGCCTCTTATTTTGGGATGATTGGGGGGAGGGGGGGCATCACTGATCACCGACGCCAAAAGATCGCCCGCCCGTGGCAAAGACGTCAGCAAGCAAGCGTCGCTTTTCTTGTTCGCCAGATCTTCTTTTCGGGGCTCTTTCTGGCCATGGCGCTGCTGCGACTCTTTATTGGCGCGCTTCGCAAGATTCGATGGTGGGTTGATCAGCTGGGTGTTCGTGGCCGTTAGATGAAAACCATCAAAACAATCTTGACATTGTCCTCTTTCGTCCGGGCGGCTGATCTTTCTTGTTTTTCTTGAGCTGGCTCAATCACTGCATTGTGTGCCGCCTTATGGTGCGTGGTGCCCAAGTGGCTCTTGCAAAACCAGTGAATTGTCCGAGTCGAAGCCATGATTTCGCTTGTTGGACACATTTTGAAAAACAGGATTCAAGGCAATCATCCTAACCAGGAGCCTTGATCAATTTGAAGAATCAAATGCCACATTTGAAGGCGTGCTCCTGCCCTGAGTACCTTGTATATCGGGCCTTCCATATGCCGGAATGGGATGTGAGGCAGGTAGATACCTTCACCTCGAGTCGACCGACTGGGCTTCGTTATGTCACACACCAAACTGCTGAGAAGGACTGTGGTCTTGCGGGCTCTTCTGGTGGACGGGTCACAAATCATGCATGCATCCGCACAATGAACAGGTAAGCAACTCGATGAACATCTCCCGCACACAAACAGGACCATGGCAGAATAAGAGATAACCCTATCCCGCTCTACTCTGCGTGTCTGTCATGCCATGCCATCTTCATCTCCGGCTCGGAACGGATCTGGCGAAACCAAAGTGGATGGATGATCTACTAGAGTCTGAGCCCCAGGTAGCAGCCTAGTGAGTGGAAAGAAAATGGAATGCACAATATGAAGCAGACCAATGCCTGCCGTGAGCCGGTGGGATAACATCAGACAAACAGACTTCGATCATATTAAAGCTAGGAAGATACACATATTGTACGGTCGAAGAGCAGAGCAGGGCAGAGTGCATGCAGCCAACTCAGTAGATGGTTATCTTCTGCGCCATCCCCTTCGCCAACGACAGCGCCGTAGTCTCCGCCACCGAGTAGCTTGCACCACTCGCAGTTCCTCCGCTGGTACCATGGTCATGCTGCTCTGCAGTATTGTTACCCTCGTCACCATTTCCACCTCTCGGAGAGGGCAAAAGCCATACGGCCCCGATCCTGACGAACTCCCATGGCTCCCTGGCCTTGAGAACTAGGCCGTTCTCACCGTCGAGCAGGAGGGCGAAGCTGGGGAAATGCGGTTGGCCGTCGAAGGTTGCCATGCCGCGGCCGTGCAGAGCTGCATTCGCGGGTTCGCCGTGGACAAGGAAGTCGACTTCGGTCGTGAACGGGTGGCGCACGCGATATTTTGCGTCCGATTTGGCCGGTTTGAGGAGGTACAGCGGAGCCTATAGGTATGTATGGATCTCTGTTAGGTATCGTCGTCAGATGGCCTAGGATGAGTGGGTAGATGGGCGGAAGGTGAGGCAAAGGAACAAAAAACAGAGAAAAGAGTAGTGGAGAGACTTGACCTCGAGCGTAATCCACCCCTTCTTGACCCTGCCATACCGGTCTCTGCCCGCAATATCGACATGTGCACAAACACAACGAGCCCTCAAGTTCTTACGGTCCAGTGGAAAGAACTTGACTTTCCCGTCTAGACTCGCCCAGGACCACGAGGGTGCGCGGTACATTGCCGGATACCTCACTTCTGACTTTGTCGCGAGAGGCATTGCTGCGTCATGCGTCAGGTCATCGCAAAGATGACTCGGCTCAAACGTTTCTATGGACCAGGACAGGTTTTGCAGGAGATCGTTTCGCCAGAGGCCCGCGAGGTAGTCGTCTCCTGTTTGGCCGGCTATGGAGCTCGCAACACCGGAGAGGGCGGGCAGCTTGTCTTGGTCTCGTGTCAGGTTCCGAGAGGTGTACTCTTCGATGAGCCTTAACCAGACGTTGGGCCACGGGCGTGTGCTCTTGACCTCAGAATCGGTTACCGAGTCAGAGCCATTGGCAGCGGAAGATGAGGCGAGTCTTCTTGACTCAATGACCTTTGATATCGTTGGAAACTCTCTTTGCAAAAGTGCCCCGTCCTCGGCGAGCAAATATTGCTGGCATTCCCAGTAGAGCTCCTCCGTCCCGAAATGCAATGTACGCGGAGACAGCAGTCGCTCTTGAAGAGTCCAACCACGCTTATTCAGCGGTTCGTGCTCAAATGGCTGGACTGCGGCGCCAAATTGCCCAACAACGTATACCTTTGGTTTCTGTTTCAAGGACGACGGCATCCATTCCGCCGTGATGTACGCTCGAGACCGTCGGTCACCCCGCATACCGAACATGTTATTGAATGTCCTGCAAGTAACCCCATCGCCTTCGTAGGATATGACCAGAGGTGCGGCGAGCGGTATACAGCGTCGCCCAGTGGATAAGGTGTCGTTTGAGATGAACGGTCTTAAATATGACACTTCAATTGGTTTCGATGCTTCGCGGTAACAGCCGGAAGAGTCATCTGCCGAGCTCATGGCGGAGAGTGTCAGATATGAAGCCAAGTAGACAATGCCCATCCTTGAAGCCTCCATTTCCCAGTCAAGCTGGTATGTCATTAGTGAGGAAAAGCTGTGTTTAAAGATGGATAGAAAATGGCAATGTAGGAAATGATAGGTAAGGAACCGCTGCCCGCAAGGCATGGCGAGGATGGAGGGCCCTAACAGCATTCTAACGGACCGCTGGGAAGACTTACATCGTCATCCTGTATGATGCAAAGGGAATCAATCCACAGGAATGGGATCTTAAGCTCGCGAGTAATGGTCACAGCCTGTTGAAAAGTTGCCGGTAGTTCATTAAGCGGGATACCCTCGCAGTGTTTTGCGTATGTCTCCTTCGTCGTGGTGATTCGGTGTGAAAGGCCCCAGCAATGACTCAGGGCTACGTAGTGTCCCTGCCGCCCATTGGTTTCGACGAGACGCACAATACCCCCTTCGCCGTTGACGTCGAGGACCCGAGTCGGTAGTGATGGAGACATGGTGTTGATCGCACATGAATGACTTCGATCGCAATCATGGCCTTCATGACAGTCTTTCAACCAGCTCTTTATCCTTTGGACTGCTATGGAAGAGCCTTGATGGTTTGTGCGAAGGCGGCCCGGAACCATTTCTGCCAGGCCAGAATCTCGGATAGAAGGTTAGCATAGTATTGGCCATTTGAAAGGAGAAGCATGATACCGTCGTCTGTGCGTACCCTCAGAAATGTGCCTCTCAGGCGAACCTCCTCATCGGTATTGCCTTCTGCAGCTTCTGCACTGGGTCCCGTGCCGAGCCTTACGCCCAAACCGATCAATTGAAGAGGTATGTCCTTGAAGGGCGATTTGTACCAGCTGCCAAATATCCATGGTCGAATTTTCCCACTGATCTCCTCGGTGGCCGGAAAGCAAGAGCGTGGATCCATGAAAACAGGTTCGCGCAGGTCAGGTTTTGGGCTGGGGGTATCGAGAAATACCGCTCCGTTCTCCATGGCGCGCAACAACCCGATGGGGTTGTAGTTGCTTTCTGTCTCTTGGGTCATAATCTTGCGGCCTGAGGGGTATTCCACGCCAGATCTAAAAGCCACCATTCCGCCGACGTTCACCAAGGAGCAACCGGCGGCCCACCAGATGAGACTGCATATTGAACATGACTCTTTAGAAGCCTCTAGGGCGTCAAGACTGGGTTGATGCGGTAGAGCATTTTGCTCTTCTGACGGCAGATTTCCAAATGGGATCGCCTCGCAAATGTCACAAAGCATCAGGGAGAGCTGCAGCCAGAATCTGAGACCAAATTCGCCAGTTGCCTACCTTGGAGTTGTAGTAGCCTTCTATGACCACGAGATCGCGGAGAGAGAGACAAGCTCAACCTCTTCATAGGGCTGAAGTCGTCGAGTAGTGTCCCATGACCTCTGTTCAGCTCCTCGGACTGTTTGGGTTCTAGACCATTGATACGAGGCTTGCATGGACAAATCGACTTCGAGACTTCGTAAAACAAAGTTTGGGTTGAAAAGCGACATTTTAAGCGATTGCAGGCAAATGATAAAGTTCAAGGGGCCTAGCAGATACGAAGTTGAGCGGCAGATCATCTTCGTGGAGTGAGTGACAATAACCACTTGAACACGAGGAGAGGGAAAGGAAAGAGTAACACGAAGTACTCGAGACTTGTAGGAGAAGGAAACCTTGGAAACAATTCTGCGGATATCGGAAAAAGGTTATACCGAGAAAAGGAGCTATCGGCATCTTCGGCATCCAAAGCTCTCTTCTCCGCACCGGCCGGAGAAAGACCGCCCCTATTGCAGCCTCGTGCGGGGAAAAGACTATCAACACCGACCGAGTCCGGAGTAAGGAGCAGATCCACCAGATGCAGACATGTTCCCCTACTGTCTCCTTTGCTCCGTGATGATGAGCGCTGGTCACCTGGTTTCAAAGAAGACCGGTCCATTCCGACGCTCAGAACTAAGACTTACGGACGGAGTGAGCGACGTCTTCATTAAGACAGCAGGATCATCAGATATCTCAGAGCACAGCGGCGGTCAACCAAGATGGGGGGACTTCAGTATGACTTTTTGAGGCTGATCTGCCGGTCAAGCATCGTTTCGAGGGCCCAATTGATCCCGAGTGGCTGTTGTACCAGACCGAGTCCGGCCAAGACAGAGCCAACGAGAAAAGGTCGGATACCGCTCTCTCACTGGAATGGTCGGCCGAGTTCGATATCACGCAGAGGTGTTGCATCTCACCGCTATATGAGCTCGCTCAATGCCCCGGATTCAGAAGCGTTTCAATTCAACGCACCCTCCAGCCGGCCGCTCTCCGACATAACAATCGTCGCTCTCGAACAGGTCATCTCCATGCCTCTCGCAACCCGCCATCTCTCCGACCTCGGCGCCCGGGTGATCAAGATCGAGCGTCCCGGGACGGGGGACTTTGTACGGCACCACGACAAGCGCGTGCGAGGGAAACTCTGCAGCCACTTCGTGTGGACGAACCGCAACAAAGAATCTCTCGCGTTGGATATCAAACAACCTCGCGACATGGGGGTGCTCCGAAAGCTAGTATGCGAGAAGGCCGACGTGTTTGTTCAAAACTTGAGGCCAGGTGACGCCGAAAAGATGGGCTTGGGGTACGAAGATATGAAAGCCATGATGAATGCAGCGTACCCCGGAGAAGGGAGGGGCGATAGATTGATATATGCATCGATCAGTGGCTACGGAGCCAACGGTCCATATGAGCATAAGAAGGCGTATGATCTACTCGTACAGGCGGAGGCCGGGTTGTTGAGCATCACTGGCACGAAAGACGAGATGGCCAAGGTAGGGTGCTCAATAGCGGACATCGCGGCGGGCATCTATGCATACAGCAGCATTTTGGGAGCGATCATTCAAAGACAGAAGACCGGGAGAGGGTGTGTGATTGATGTCTCCATGTTAGAAGCCCTGGTCGAGTGGATGGGGTTTCCTCTGTACTACGCATTTGAAGACCAAACGGCGCCGAAACGGGCCGGGGCAGCGCATGCGAGCATTTATCCTTACGGCCCATTTTCGACCGGCGTTGCGCCTGACGGGAGTTTGGGTGCACAGGTCATGCTCGGCGTGCAAAATGAGCGGGAGTGGAAGGTCCTGGCCACCGAAGTCCTCGAGCGCGAGGATCTGACCACAAACCCAAAGTTCAAGGACACGGCGTCGCGAAGCGACAACCGGGCCGAACTCGAATCCATCATCAGCGGTATCTTCGCGTCGTGGGGAGATGGAGCCGAAGAGGTCGTCCGGCGCCTTGACAAGGCTGGTATTGCGAATGCAAAAGTCAATGACATGCAGGGGGTGTGGAAACATGAACAGCTCGCGGCGCGAAGACGATTCAGGGAGGTCGACAGTGAAGTCGGACCAATCAAGGCGTTCTTGCCTCCTGGGATGAGCTCCGATCTGGACGCGAGGATGGAGAGAATCCCAGCAGTGGGCGAGCACAACGAAAAGATCCTGAGCGAATTGGAGTCTTCCAAGGCGAAGATATAGAAGGGTGAAGGAGCCTTCTAGCTCCCACATGATATCAGACCTGGCAACGCAAAGCTTTGTGCACTATGACCACCTGGAAAGGTCAAAATATAGAGATAGAAGTATTTATCAAGAAGTAGGCTGCAATCCATTTTTACAGGATGAGGCGCACATCCTGGCGCCAAAGTAAATACTACACTATATGCAGCCGACGGAGTGCACCGTGGGATGGGAACGAGGCTGACTACTGCGTCTTAATACAACGGACGATACATAGGTAGATACCTTGGTATTGATGGTCAGTCTGATTGCGGTTAGGGTCTGGGGCTTTAAGGAATTATATACCTACCTCTATTACTCGAGAACGCAAGACCTAGTTGTTGCCATTTACTGTTTGATCCTAGAGGGTGAGCGAAGGCAGCTATAACCTGAGCTTTAACTGAGTGCTCCCTGAGCGCTCCCCGAGCACTCCCTGAGCAAACACGCCAGCGGGGCCTAATCTGGCCCCTTGCGATCGGCTATGCCTGCCTCTCGGCTATGCATCTATTTCAGATGGGCGTGAGAGAACCTGGCAGACTCCCAGCCCTTACCTTGCTGCCTAAATTTCCTTGTACAGTAACCTTTGGCCTGCCGGTGCAACAGGGTGCGCGGTTGAATCGTATGTCGTCCTGAGGGCAAAGGAATCAAGAGGAATCTAAATTAAGCAAAATTGCGGTCCAGGCTGATTCCTGCGTATGGATACGTGACATGCTTCAAACATTCTGTTTTCAATGCCCAGATATCGGCTCTCAAACAGTTTATGGCATTTCTCAGCTCAACATTTTCGAGCTCTAACATCGTGACGAGATCTTGGTCCTGAGTCTCTGTTGCTCTTCGCCGTTGTCTATGACGGCCGACAGCTTGGCGATTGCGCCTCGGTTGTAATTGTTCTCTTGAAGCCGTCTTGAACACGCAACACTCACTTGTCAACTTCTGCTTTGGTGCAATGCTTTACCATCCAACTGACGCCAGCGAAGGCGTACTAGTCTTCAGCTGCAACATGCAGCCGCAGCCTGACTCCATCTTTGGGCTTGCCAGTCAAGGTTACGGCCCATTTGATCGGCCCTGGGGGTACGCTTGATCCATCGAGCTTGTCGAAGCGCTGTAGGAGGCGAACAGTTACGTATGCGGCCTTTGTCAAAGCAAACTGTTGTCCGAGACAGATTCTGGTCGATGTTAGTACGGACTCGGTATCTAGTCGAATCACCTACCTTGGCCCACCGTTAAACGGTAGATACTCGAAGCCATACTTGTGATTCTGCCACCGCTCCGGTCTAAATATATCCGCATCTGGGCCCCAGAAGTCAGGCTGCCTTTGCATTACATACACTAAATAGGCAATCTCTGTTCCAGCCGGTATGAAAACGGGCGAAAGGCCGTCTTCGCCACCACCGAAAGGCAGGCTGGTGTCCCTTGTGCACCGCCGTCCATTGAGAGGCACACTAGGGTAAAGCCTCAAGGTCTCATTTATACACCATTGTAAATATGAACAAGCCTTCAAGTTCGCAAAAGTGAGATTTAGAGGCGATTTGAAGGTTCCAAAGTCTTCAATAATGAGTGATCGTAGCTTGTTAAATACCTCGGGATGTTGGACCAGCATGAGGAACAAGAAGCTCAGCAACGAGGCGGTGGTATCGCGACCGGCCAATAGAATCGATAGAAGTTGATTACGAATCTCGATAGGATCTCTAGTCTCGTTGACAAGGCTCTCAAGAAAGACGTACTTTTCTTTTTTGCTGCTCTCGACGGGATCTTGCTTACTGTCGCGGCCCAGAGCTTTGTGCACAAATCGGTCGATGTATCGATGGCACAATCGACAGTCATCTCTATGCTTCTTCGTCAGGATCACAAAGTAGAATTCGTTCAGCAAGAGGGCCTTGGCCATGCGGTCTTGACAGGCCTCGAAAGATTCCACAAAGGCGCGGTCTTCAGCATTTTTTGCCGCGGCCTCCTCGGAGAGTGCAGAGAGTTGAATGTTTGTGCTCTCTCCAAAGAGGAATTCGCTAGCCGAATCCATGGTGAATCGGGATATCAGAGGTTGAATGTCGGTGGTGCTCGTCCAAGAGTCTGCTTTCACAGGAAGTGCTCTGAGTAAGTTTTGTACATGTTTCTCTTCCAGATCCAAGTCCTTGACCTGATCACGAGAGAACTGGGGTCGTAGAAGAGCACGAGAGTGCTCCCATTGCTTCCCATCCGCCGAAAAGATGCCGTGGCCAAGTCTGTTCCCAGCGGTCAGCGGGTCAGCCTCTTTTCAGTGTTACGGTCTCAAGCCAACTCACAATGGAGCAAATGCGCCTGTGCGGATTTTTCCAAGCTCGAAATCTTTGAACTGAGTAGCCAGAAGGGCCTGGATATTCCGTGGGTCGCACGTAAAAAAAACCCTGTCGCCCAGGATGTTCGTGTCATAAGAATAGACTGTCTTGTTCATGCGTAGCGACACATCGTCGAACACGCCTCGGATGTACTCGAGTATTTGACTCTTTCTGTTTGCCCGTAGGGTCTTAAACAAGTTCACAAGCCCCAGTGGGTCCGGGTTGTATTCTGTGGGTGCTGGCCTACAGCCGAGCTGCTTTGCGGCTACAGCATGGCGACGCCTTGTAGAAATCGAGGATATGAGAAGATAAAGCACGACAGCAGTGGCAACGGTACATAGCAGAGCAATCTTCAGCATGATGTTCCGTAATGCGGCTTGGTCTGGTGGATGCTATGTGGACCCCTCGAATCAAGGAGTAAGCATACATGAAGTTCCACCATAGTGTTACCAACTGACCTGCGACCTACTTAGCAACCGTGAAGTACAACCATCCAGGGAAGGTTGACCGAGGAGGAGATGTGATTGACTGTTAGGGATTCCTTGGTAAGTAGGTAGATTCTAGCGATAAGTGTATATATAAGATATCCCTATAGTATGGTTAATACTGTACACGGCTCTAAACATGAAAGAAGAGAGAGTGCGCCTCTCATACGGGGAGTGTGCTAGTAATAAGGATGCATTCCTTGAGTCGCATCCCTCCTTGGCTGGTGGCCTAATCATTCCCTGAGGTATCGGCCGTCCGTTGTTCCGATGTTTAGTCGAATCCATAACACTGCCCTCCCTTTTAAGCTTCTCGTCCCCGAGAAGATATGTGTTGGACACAGTCTTGAAGGGGACCGGTCACGGGTCGTACGGGCCCGACTCACCACACTCATTGGACACATCGAAGGATCCATGGGAGAACAAGGCTGAGTCACGTGATATGCCCTGCTGGCCCCGCTGGCCCTGCGGGCGCAGAGCGCACAGAACATCAGTGTTATATATACGCCCTCATTATCCCTAGATAGTTTACACTCCCTTCGTAGCCAATTCATGTTAGCTATTGAACCATACCGTTTTTAGTAACAACGACTACTCGTACCTTGCGTTCTCTACATCCAGTTCATACTATCAAGGATCTATTACTGAGGGGCCTAACTTAGTTAGGTGATACGGTAGCAGCCTTAACAATATGAGTAATACGCTCGTCGTATACGTTATATATATACTTTACCTCGTGCCGTAAGAAGTGTATCTCATTATACTTATATTGTAACAAGGCAAAGTGGCTGTGCTGTGCTGTGCTGTGCGGTGCAGGTTTGGCAAGGTGGTAGCAGGGGGGGGGAGAGTTGTATGTCAAACCAAAATGGGCTGGCAGGGGGAGTGCGGAACAGTTTACAGTGCTGGCAGAGGGCCATTCTTTACAGTTTGAGCAGAATATCATGAATTCCATGGCTTTTTGGTGTCGTCTACCTAATTCCTGACCCGCTGGACAGGCCTCTGTGCGTTGTTGCACGTGCACGCCGAACTCTAAAGTGCTCTGTTACAGTATTATAGGAGCAGCGCATCTAAGTAGGGTAAGCATATTAGAGAAGAGAACTAGACTAGGATTCCGCAGTATCTTAAACAGGTCCTATTGTCTAAAGTTGACGGAAGTCAGTGTCATGAATAAAGAGGAAGAGGGAAGACTAAAAAGGCTCAGGAAGACTCCGGAGCGCTCAGGGAGTGCCCAGGAAGCAGAAAGTGAGCTTGGACGGGTGACAAGTTTTTCGCACGACACTATCCAGGTACCTACGTAGGTACACAAGGGAGCTACATTAAACACCGCTTGGGCTGATGTGATTACGGAGAATCAGTATCTACTAATAATGTATAGAGCGCCCCTCGCCCTCGTACAAGTAGCATACCTAGGTACATATACCCACCCCGTCCTAGCTCCTAACGAGAAGAACAAGGAATGAGCAGTTCCAAGTTCAAAGGGAATTAAAGGTCGGTGCCACTTCGATGTGACGCGGAGCCAGGGCTACCGAGCTGGTGTCCTGTGTTGCATAGACAGACAAGGCCTTTGGTCTAGCGGACTTCGCAGGGTCGGAGAACAGTTGTATGAACATGGATGTGGAGGAGTGTTGTTATTGTTCTCTCTCTGTCGTTCCCCCCTCCCTCCTTAGTGCTCTGATTTTGATGGAGCCAAAGTAAGCCATATCACTCGTCCATTTGCCATTGAAACCGCAATTCCTCTTCTCTCCCCCTCTTCGAGCGTGCCTGGAACCATTCTTTCTCAAAGGCATTGCTTCGGTCGACCCCATCCCACCGCCATCCAGGAAGGATTCCGTACCGATTTGGGGCGGCCGGGGGACCTGTGTATACCTTCTTCCTCACTGCCGCCCTTCCACCTGTATCTCTTTTAGATTTTCTTGTGGATAGTGTACCATCGGTCGCCGCTTCCTCTGCTTTCTGCTGCGCTAGGTACCCAGCCACAGGATCGTCCCACCTTACTTTCGCACGTAGCTCCTCATTCATCGCTTCATCATCCACGCCTCTGGCCAGACTCAAGAACTTCGCTTCTTCCAATTCTTTCTTGCGTTCTTCCCGCTCGCGTCGCTGTACGTCGCCCATCGCTTCTTCCTTTGCCTTCCTTTCCGCGCGGACCTTTTCCTCTGCGGCGGCTCGGGCTTCGGCTCGTTTTAGGCTAATGTCGATGCGCCGGCCAGTGGCGTCACGGTAGATGGTTTCCTCTGCCTCAACGGGCCGATCCTCGTGTTTCTTTGACTTGGATCTGGATTTTAGGGATTCAAGATCTCTTTGCTTCTCACGCTCTTCCTTCGCGGCCAGGGCCGCAGTGTCTGCAGCAGTCTGGAGACCCGCGCGAACGCCAGATTGCATGCGGGGTCCGCCATCTTCTTCGACGATCGCGGGAGCGTCTTCATCCTCGATCTCCTGGCGGCGTAGACGAGATTCTTCTGCTGCTTCAGCGAGGATGCGATCCGCTTCATTATCCTCATCTTTGTTGTCAAGAGTCTGGCTAGGTCTCGAGGCTGGAGTTGCAATAACTTTCCAGGCCCCTCCGCCTTTCTTTTTCCTGAATTCTGCGGATTTTATGCTGGTATCGAACGTCGGGATATCCCCATCCTCATATTCTTCCCCTCGCCTTCCTCGTAAGGCGGTGCTTCGAAGTGAAACGTCTTCATCGTCATCGGCAATCACCAGTCCACCTCCAGCGGAATCGTCCTTGTTCTTCCGCCGCTTTTTCTTTGGGCGAGTCGAATCTAGGAAGTCTGATGAGACTGTGTCGGACTGAGGAGCAGACTGGGAGGTGGTGGCGGTCAGGTAGTTCTTTGCTAGGTATGCTGCAAGATTTGCGCCGGGCATTATGATCCGTGATGCGCCGCGCGGTAGTCTTCTAGATTATGCTCTGCAAGACACGGGTCGAGGGGGATGTGGGATGCGTTTCTTCAACTATGGCTTGCAAAAGTAGTGGGAGATTGTTTTCGCCCCCATGTTTGTGACGTTTGTCAAGTTTGCACTATTTGCAGGTTTGAAAAGACGTCATTGTTGTTGACGCCGAACGCGTCACATGCTTCGAACACGTATCTGGAGGGGCACTGATCGAGGCTCCATGGCTGTTACGATAAGGATGGGGGCTGCATGCTTAAAGATATGTATTGCTTAGTCCTTCCTTGACCCCTTCTCCCTTCCGTGCTCTGATAAACAACGCCAATAGTGATCTAGGAGGTAATCCTCCTCTCCAAGGTCATTCATATCCTCAAGAAGCGCCGTGTAGTACCCGTGATGATGTATTGATACAGCCTCGCTTCCCTAATGAGTCCTTGGGGTATCTTTGATGAATTGAAAACATACAAACAGTAGTAACTCGGTTGTTCTGTTACAATCATTACAAGAGTGTGAAATGCAGCCGACAACGCCGAGTCCGGGCCTGTCACAATCTCACCGAGAGTCATGCATTCACTTCAAGTGAGAATAGTCGACGAATTCAAAATCGTCATCATCGTCTTCGGTCAAGACCTCAGCCATTTCCTTGTCGTCAACGATGTTGTATTCTCTGTCGACAAGTTTCTCGGTCTCGTGGTTCTCGAATCGTCGGACAGCCTGAATGATGGCCTGGCTAAGGATGTCACCGCCGGTGCGTGGGCCGGTCGCGCAGTCGAAGCTGTACATGAAGTCCCCCTCTGCCGGGACCGGGGCTTCAGACGCGTCCGGGACTTCCTCTTCCTCAGAGGTGTCGGAAACGTGGGCCAAAGGACCATCTATGGCATCGACCACTTCATTCCGGAAAGCCTTGCGAGCCAGAGTAGCAGCGTGGCCGCTTAGCTTGTTCTGAAGGTCATGCTTGTGTTTGGCCTCAGATCGGCCGACCCTGCGATCTTGATCTCGCCGATTCGGTTTGCCCATGCATTTGCGGCAGTTGTCCTCAGGGTACGGGTGCTTGTGGCAGTGATGTTCGGGAGGTTCCTGCGCTCCTCTTGCCCACTTCTTGTTGTGGTTCTTTTCACGGAGGTACGGTTTGGCTGCGCTACGGAGGTCGTTGCTGGGCAAGGCCGACATTATATAGCTTGAAAGGGGGCTCGGTAGGTGGGTAGACAGTTGGTGTGACTGAGATAAGAGAGGTGTCGATGCGTGGTGTATTGAGAAGAACTATAGGTCTGATGGAATGTGCAGGCTGTAGCAATGGACAGGACCTGATTCGGTACCAGATGAGTCAAAGAATGACGCGTGCAGAGAAGACTCGAGAAGAGGAAGGAACAAAGGAGAGCGATAGCAGGGGACAAGCAGTGTGGATGTGGCAAGAGTGGCTGACGGCGAGGCAATAGAACAAAGAAGTGAGAGACAACCAAGAAGTTGTCGTCGAGGTGAAAGAGAAGAGAGAATCAAAGGGTCTGAGAGATAAGGAGAGCAGCTGTGTTATGTATTTGAATCAGGCCCGTGATTCGGAAGTGAGGATGATGAGAGAGCAGAGGAAGGATGGAGATGGAGGATGGAGGATGGGATGCGTGTGTCACACGCAGCAACCACTGGCTGAGGACGGGCACGCGGGGCGGTTAGGGACCGACATGATGGGAGTCAGAACATGTATCAAGGTGCAAGCCATGTACTAGGTACTCGTATCTATCCTGCTGGTTGTTGATCTGAGATGTGGAGGAGGAGCAGGAGGGGCTAGTGACGGATGCATGAGCAATGAGTTGACGCATTAGTGGCAAGTAGGGTCATGGCTGAGGCCGTGGGCGGGATACTGAATGCTGGACTGAGCGGGAATCATGCACGCGGCCAAGGCACAGGCGTGGGATTGGTGCAGCCTGGTGGCCTGGTGGCCTGGTGGCCTGGGCAGCCCTGGGCAGATACTGTATGAGCAGCTGCTCGCTCGCTGACTTGCCAGGCTGCTAAAACAAAGCATGTCATTTGGTGGCTTGGAGCTTGCAGCTCGGACGAGTTCAAGACGGAGATCCAAGGAACCGAACCGAGGCAGGGGACAAAAGCAGGGAAAACAACGCTTATAAGCAAGACTGGTGAGACCCTGAGCTTCGGTGCTTTCCGGGGGCGCTTGGAGGGGTCGGGAATGAGGAATCTATGGAGAATACGAGGTTGTCCAGAGGGGCATCGAGAGCAATCGGGGGCGTCTCTTTACCACCTGTGATACCTGGGACGCCTGGACAAGAGGCGATATGACCTCACTCCCAGCCGCTTCTGTCGTGGCCATGTGACGATCCTCACAGCCCACTGTCTGGCTCATCTGCTCGGTTCCCACATATCATACAGACTTTGCACAGATCATACTCATCACCATCATCAACATCATCATCATCGCCACCAACCTTGCTTTCAAACTTTGGTTTCAGTCATCCATCCAGCCAACATCAACACCATGACGGCACTTTGCTGTGATTCCATGCAATGACTAAAGTTTACCTGCAAGAATTCCAGAGCCCGCCTTGAGCCTTTACGTACAGCCTTCCTATCATTCCGGATTCCGCCTATCAGGCTGTAAAGCTGCACTCGTCGCACATTCAATCGCGAATCCAAAACATCTCAAGAGCCAAGCAGGTCCCCAATAACTCAGCTCCAAGCAGTGAGGAGCATTGGCAACCAGCACGGCCTCGACCTTCGGCGAGTTGCTGAATGCGCGGCCGAATTCCTCAATGTCCTGCTGCGATGCGTGGAACAGCGAATCTCGCTCTCCGATGGCTGCTACCACTGGCATTTTCACCTGCTCCGCGTATCCCTTCCAGTAGTGGTCCCAGTGAAGTCTTCTGTCTTCAAACTCTCCGAAGGGCGCCCGAAGTGTGATTTCCTCCGAAACCCGACGCATCTCTGCGCTTGCCAGTCCCAGCCGGGCATCACCAAACATCAAAAAGTCCTTTGCCCCCGGAGGAAATTCCACATAACCCAGCTCTCTCCCTCGTGCCAGCTGTTCTTCGCCTTGTGACGTGGGGAAAGCCGACACCATGCCCCGGCCGGAAAGGATTACACCTGCCCATGGATATTGCACTGCTGGCTCCTGGGCGTGCAAGGCTGCAGCAATAACGCAGGGAGAACAGCCAAGTGAATGACCCATCACCACCATCGTACTTGCGCCGGATGACACGCCGTATTCCTCCCATATCTTGGGCAGAATATATTGATGCAAGTACTTTCCTTCTTCTTGCGCATATGTTGATCCATTCGGCACAGACGGCAGGGATGAACTGTCTCTGTATCCCGGACGGTCAATGGCCACGAAAGAAACCCCAGTTGCTCCGGATACTGTTCCCGCAGAGTGTTCCGGGAGGGTGTCAAAATATTGTGAACTGTAGGTGCCTCCATGTATTGCAACTATCAAGGGTCGATACCGCGGGGTCGTAGTGGTCTTGCCAGGAATGGAATAGATGCCCGAGAGACGTGCATCGTTCGACAGGGTGAGCAAGAATGGCTTCATAGCGCAAATATCCAACGTTTTAAAGGCAGGTCGACGTTCTAGGGTTTTCGATAGAGATCGAACTGTGGAGGGACGAGCGCCGGTAGATATCCGTTGGGGCTCGACACTTCGCTCGCAGTCATTCACAGCAAGTGGTAAGCGTATTATGGAGAGAATAGTCTTGCGGTTTGATCGACAGAGATGCCGTGTCATCTGGCACGATGCGGACCCTTGTCCGCTTCTCACTCATTCTGCTGGGCCTGCATGTCATCCTCGCTCTCCTCTTCCGGGAGTCTGGATGGAAACCAACCATATTTGCCAAAGTCGACCGTCATCTCTTCAATGCCCCTGGCCGGGTTGACTTCGACCCCTTCCGCACGCAATCTCTCCGCCTGTCTGTTTGCAGCTGCTCCGTCATCACCACGCGGACTGATGCCGCCCTTGGAGTTGACCACCCTCTGCCAAGGGACATTCTGATCGTGAAAGAAGAATTGGTCCGGATTGGCAGGATCAAAGGTAGGCAGGTGTTTGAGACACACACCAACCTGTCTTGCACGTTTCGGGAAGTCGAGGAGCAAGGCAATGTGGCCGTAGCTGGTGACCTTGCCGTGGGGGATTTGCTGGATGGCCGAGTAGACGGCGTGGTACCACCACTGCGCTTCTTCGGATTTCTCGCGAGGCATGACTGTACTTGTAGATTCGAAGACCGCCAGGACGGCGTAAATTTCCTCAAAACGAAGCAAGGTTGATGGACAGACAAGCCAAAGCTTCTTTCCAATGGGTGGACCAAGGTGGACTTACAAATCCGAGGTGCACAGAGCAGCGTGCATGGATCCAGGACCCCTGCTTGCCATGCTTTGCCCTGCTTGCCCTTGCCAACGATGCTCGCAAACTCCACAAATGATCCCGCCGCGGTCTTTGTTTGTTTTCCCTCCTTCAGTAGGCCATGCTTGCCATGTGTTTGGCCCACCAAATACATCCCAGACTTTGAAGTCAGCCCTGCCTTCCATTTTGCAGTGGTACTGGCAGAACATTGAGTTGTTTGTGTGTTGATTTAACACCTCCAAGCTTTCTCCCCCACAACATGGCGTTTCGTGGTACAGAAAGTCCCATGGACTTTGAATGGCAGGGCCACGGTCCTGTCGATCCCACCTCTCCCTACCATAAACGCGTTCTCGAGATGCAGGCCAAAAAGCGTACGTCTTGCTGTTCTTCTACGTTGTTGCTATGCTAATTATATCAGGTACTCACAGCGAGTTTGAATCTCCCGAGAAACCAACAATGCCGGCGCTCCGCCAACCCAACAACCAGCCCTTCTTCTTCTCAGACACCCCAGCACCGCCGCCTGAATCCTCTCCTTTTCGCACTCCCTCATTTACAACCCCTCGGAAACCGTTTGATATCGACTTCTCATCCCCGCCCGACAATTCCTCGCCGCTGGCACCAACAGACAATGAGAACACGCCGGACGCTACACCGATACCCATCGAGTTCAAAAGCGGCCCTTCAAAATCAGAGAACAAGAGAAGTTCGTTATTTGGTCTCTACGGCAGATTTGCTCCAAGCCCCGGAAGAGGAGAGATCAGAAAGCCGACGAGCGATGCCGTTGCGAGACGGATCCATAAGAAGCGACGGCGCGCTCAGCAATTTGACAGACAATTGATGACAGGCAGAAAGGGTTCCTTGGATGACAGCGATGACGAGAGTACCCCAAGTCCGACTGAGCCAGAACCAAAGAAACCGCCGGCGAAAGACGCAGGGTGGATCACCGGATTGTTCACATTCATCCACACATACCCCGATGCACCGTCTATTATCGCCAAATACCTCCAGGTTTTTTTTAACGCCGCGATCCTCGGTGGTTGCCTGTATATGTTTTGGTCGTTTTATGCCACCATTCAGGCCGATGTGGACCGAGCGAGCGAAGATGCCATGGCCGAAGTGTTAGCGGAGATGGCGGCGTGCTCCAAGAACTTTATCGAAAATCGATGTGCTGCTGATACCAGGCTGCCAGCTTTAGAAGCAGTGTGCAGCAATTGGGAGTTGTGTATGAAGCGGGATCCTAGCGCTGTGAAGCGAGCGAGACTGAGTGCACATACATTCGCAGAAATCTTCAACAGCTTTGTCGAGCCCATCAGCTTAAAAACCATGATCTTCACCATCACCCTGGTTGTGGTGGGTTTGGTGGTGAACAACGCCACATTTACCCTATATCGGCGACAACAAGAGACCCAGCATATCTACCGAGCACCCTCTGGATCATATGCGCACCCTCAGCAACACCCCGTACAAATAGCTCAGTTTCCACTCTCTCCGGCGGCACCCTACGGTCAACACCCATATGTGGGCTGGCACGGTGATCCTGGGTTTGGCGGCCAGCAGCAGTTGGAATATCCTCGAAGTCCCAGCAAAGAGCATCGAGCACGGAGCAGAAGTCCAGAGAAGAAGAGAATTCAACTCTGAAATATAACGATTGTTGTGATGAGTTCAGCGATTGGTGTTTGGAGGTTGGATATTTGTCTAGCAACGCAAATGTGTGAATGATTGGATGGCGTTTGCTCTATGTTGACGCAGAGCCTGGATAAACGATCAATTCGTTACAGCGACGGCAATTGCAATCTCAGCAAGAGAGTTCTGATCCTGGATGTTGGGTCGAGAATGTTAACCAGCGAGAAGTGTGGGGGAAGTCGTGCAAACCGCCGTGCGCGGGTGTCTATCCACTTCGGCCAAAATTCAGATGCGCGCCCTTCAGACATTTTCAATTGACATTGTCGAATCAAACTATTTTGTTTCCTTCGCCGACTTTCGCTACCGCTCCTTCTCTGATATAAACCATTCACTCTCTTACCGGTGTCCGCAGCCGTATCGAGCACTTCCAGCCCGGCATCTTGTCACGCACTCGTTCTGCAAATTTCAATCCCAGGAAAAGAGTATATTCTTTACAGGCTTTGTTACCTCTTTGTTAGCCTACAAGCGTTCTGTTCTTCGCAAGAATTTATACGAGCCCCCTCCTGCGATCTCGTCCCTCTCGCGCCGGCAGCCCATTACAAAGAAACAAGCAGAGAAAGACAGAGAGAAAGGAAGGGAAAAAGAGAAAGGACGGAACGAGCAAACGATGGCTGAACAGGAAACGTCGACGTACAAGATCCGATACGCCACGGAGCGCGACGTCCCCGTGATCCTGCAGCTGATCCAAGAGCTGGCCATCTACGAGAAGGCGCTGCATGAGGTCTTTGCGACGGAGCAGTCGCTGCGAGAATCGCTGTCGTTCCCGCTCGACCCGGCGGACCTGGACAAGGGCTTCACAGAGGGCTATGCGAAGACCCTGCTCATCTGTCCTCCTGCCGATGTCTCGTCGAGTGCTAAAGAGCAGGAGGAGGTCGCAGGCATGGCCCTGTACTTCCACAACTACTCAACCTGGCACGCCCGGCCGGGCATCTACCTGGAAGACCTGTTCGTGCGGCCCTCGCACCGCGGCCGGGGCTACGGGACGGCGCTGATCCGCGCGCTGGCCAGGGAGTGCCGCCGCCTCAACTGCAGGCGGCTCGAGTGGTCCGTCCTGAAGTGGAACACGCCCAGCATCGACTTTTACCAGGGCGCCAGCGTCGGCGCCACCAGGATGGAGGAGTGGGTTGGCATGAGAGTCGAGGGGGACTGGCTGGAGAGACTGAGCAGGATGGTTGAGGGAACGGGAACGTCATAATAAGACTCGTCACCCGAGGGACTGGAAGTAATGGCGATCGCGAGAGAAAGGAAAAGGTCAAAACGGCGCCGTGAAGGGGTGTTTTTCTCTCTTCGTAGAACCGTTAGCTACTTCTTTTACAGAGATCCGCATCTGCTGTATAGAACGGGCGCAGCACGGAAAAAGGATCGCGGACGGTCACCCAGAATATGGTTTGGTGGCTGTGAGGTCAACATCAAGTCTTTGGTTTCGTCTTGTCCGCTGTCAACACCGAAAACGCCTACTTTGCCTGATTCCCGCATAAGTATCTGACTCCGAGTCCCAAGCTTGCAGTCCCCTTCCAATAGTTAGGTCTGCCACTGCTGCATTCTGACTCTTGATCCATGACCGACGTCGGCCCCAACTAACGAATGCCCTTTGCATCCTGCGCACCTCTTCGATTTCTCGTAGCCCTCCCAGCCCGACACGCTCACATAACCACACAACAACTGTTCTGCTTCTTGGCTTGCTGATAGAATATCCTACTCTGCGCGCTTAGACCATCACTCTTGGCGACGAGAGAATCAATCTTCTCTCCTCTCTCTAAAACGCTCTGGATCGTCTTGTGCAGCACAATCTTGGTCTCATCCAACTCCCTTTGCACTTTCATGATACTATCCGCTTGCCCGGGATCCTGGTATTTCACGATATACTCCTTGAGTTGCGGGAATGGTCTTGTGTTCGGTGGGTTGGTCGAGTATGAGGACCGGGGATTCTGCGAGGAATATTCGTCAATTATCTTGGAGAGGAGCTGATGTGCGACGAGTGCCGGGTATTCGGCGTCGGATATGATGATGCCGCAGAGCCCCAGGCTGGAACTGTAGGCGTGGAAAGTGTAGGATTTCTCTTCGATGTCAGATCTCACGCCGGGCCGGGTGCGTTCGGCCACTGTTTTGGAGAACACGGTCATGAATTCGCCATAGCTGGACAAAGCACGTGCGTTAGCATCCTCAAGAAGGAGGAGATATGAGATTGCAGGCGACGAATGAGCTATCCCTACCTGTCTCGAGTAAAGCGAGAGAAAGAGGACAGGTCTCGCTCAACAGCGAGTTCGATGGCAGGAGCGGATTCGTTTCGAAGGACCTGGAGAGACGTTGGCACATACGCCCTGCACTATAATGTATGATCAAAGCATTTGCCTACTCCAATGTAGAAGATCTTCATTCTGGCGGTGTGTCCTTTCCCACGGTAGAAGAGCTGAGGAAACAGAGACGGATCGAGGTCAAATTTCCGCCCGAGAGGTTAACACAGCAGGAGAAAGCCAAGAGACAGGATTCCGCAGTAGAGATGAAGAATTGCAGGAGCAAGGAGAGCGGGATATTGTCAAGAAATGATAGAGCGGGTGAAATGTGAGTGCCTGCAATCTGGGGGAACGTCACAAGTGTAGCGCCGGGACAAAAGGTCCCCGCCGACTGCCTTGTGGGTGGTGCCAACCTTCTCAGCCTTCTCTCGCCCGCCAAATGCCCCTCCTGCCTCAAGTTTTAGCCCACCAGCCCCCATTCTTTACCTACCGCATATGGCTCGCTAGGTACAGTACCAGCGAACTTTATCAGCCTAGAGCCTCCAAGACCGCCGTGATACTCTGTCGGCCTATCAACGTCGAGTTCTTCTAGAGCGAGGCTGCGCCTACTGTACGTGCGAGTCATCAATCACAAAAAAGTGACTTTTTCACTTGGTCGAATCTCTCTTCCTGCACCAACAAAACACAGCCTCCCGGCACAGGCTGCTAAGTTCACTCTTATCGCACTGCCTGTCCCGGTCATCTTTCTTGCTCTGCCTGTTCAGCCGATCGCAAAATGGTCGACCCGACTTTTCACTCCGAGGAACAATGGCTGGCTCAAGTGGCTGCTATGCGACAGGCCATTGCCGATTTAAAATTGCCATCCCTCAACGATGCTTCGCAGATGTATGGGATAGATCTCGACTTGGACGAAGATTTGAGTGAAGACATTGATGACGATATCTGGGATGCCGAAAGCACGGTTGACGAGAGCCCTTTCACTGACGAATTCGGCGAGACGGCTAATGGGTTCAAAACTCCAAACTTTGTTACCGACGGTGTCTTTGACAGGGCGTGGCTACGCTCGAAATGTGCTGCCTGGACTCGTTCGAGGTCTGGCATTGACGCCTCCGACATTGAACACCGAATCACTGCTCTTTTAGCATCTGGCAGTTCGGACGATGAATTGCAGATGTCACTTGCAGACATCGTGGGCTTTGACGATCTCGACTTTGTCATTGAACTTATCTCTCATCGCAAGGAGGTTCTGACTGCTCCAACTGCAACCACTCGTCAGACAGACGGACTCTTGGGGAAGCTTGAAACCCATCAGGAGCGAGAAGCAACTCTGCGACGACAGGACTATGCGCACAAACACGCTGCTCTTGCTCCAGCTTTCGATCGATCTGGGCCCAGATATCCTCATGTATACAAGTCTGATGTCGCCGCTACGGGCAACATGTTGGATGTGGCTGGCAGGAGATATGCTCTACCTGTTGGCAGCACCCGACACGACCATCAAAACTATGAGGAGTATTCAATCCCTGCCTCAAAAGTAGGCTCCCTTGTTGCAGGACAGAAGCTGGTCAATCTCTCCGAGATGGATGGTTTATGTCAACGGACTTTCAAGGGCTACAAGAGCCTGAACCGAATGCAGAGCCTACTTTATCCTGTGGCATACACTACTTCCGAGAATATGCTAATTTGTGCTCCTACTGGTGCTGGTAAAACTGATGCTGCCATGCTCACAATTCTGCAGGCGATTTCGAAGAACGTCATACCCAATCCGATCGAAGAGCACACCGCCACGGACTTTATAGTAATGGCAGACGACTTCAAGATCGTTTACGTTGCACCAATGAAAGCTCTCGCTGCAGAGGTCACCGATAAGCTGGGCAAGCGTCTAGCTTGGCTTGGTATTCAAGTGCGAGAGTTGACTGGCGATATGCAGTTGTCCAAGAAGGAAATTGCTGCCACTCAAATCATCGTGACGACCCCGGAGAAGTGGGATGTTGTCACTCGGAAGAGTACAGGAGATACTGAACTCGTCCAGAAAGTCCGGCTTCTCATTATCGACGAAGTCCATATGCTCCATGATGAGCGTGGTGCTGTTATCGAGTCTTTGGTTGCTAGGACCGAACGACAGGTGGAAAGCACACAGTCACTGATCCGAATCGTTGGACTCTCAGCTACTCTTCCAAATTACATTGATGTTGCAGATTTTCTGAAGGTCAACCGGATGTCTGGTCTGTTCTACTTTGATGCTTCTTTCCGCCCAGTCCCACTCGAACAACATTTCATTGGTGTCAAGGGAAAGGTTGGAAGCAAAACCCAGCGCGAAAACCTCGATCAAACCACCTTCGAAAAAGTCAAGGAGCTTCTGAAGCAGAACAAGCAAGTCATGGTCTTTGTCCACTCCAGGAAAGACACTGTCTTAGCTGCGCGAACTCTCAACCAAATGGCTATTGACGATGGATGTGCGGACTTGTTCGTCCCAGATCCCGACAATCCTGCTTATGTAAGAGCCATGGCGGATTTGAAAACCACTCGAGGCCGTGAACTGCGAGAAATCGTGCCCAAGGGTTTCGGGTGTCACAATGCTGGAATGGCGCGATCAGACAGAAATTTTGTCGAACGAATCTTCTCTGAAGGCGCGATCAAAGTTCTTTGCTGCACAGCAACCCTTGCATGGGGTGTCAATTTGCCTGCGGCTGCCGTTATCATCAAAGGGACGCAACTTTACAGTGCCGAAGCCGGTAAGTTTGTGGATCTTGGGATCCTGGACGTTCTTCAAATTTTCGGCCGCGCTGGTCGTCCTCAGTTCCAAGACAGCGGTGTGGGATATATTTGCACCACTCAAGATAAATTGCAACATTATCTATCCGCCGTCACTCAGCAACAACCCATCGAGTCCAAGTTCTCGCAGAAGCTTGTCGATAACCTCAATGCTGAGATCAGTCTAGGCACGGTAACTACAGTTCAAGAGGCCGTTACCTGGTTAGGCTACACCTATTTATTCATTCGCATGCGGCGGAACCCGCAGGCGTATGGAATAGATTGGAACGAGTACCAGGACGACCCTCAACTGGGCCAAAGACGGCGGAAACTAATTGTCGATGCTGCTAGAACGCTGCATCGAAGTCAAATGATTATTTTCAATGAACGGACAGATGAACTCCGGGCGAAAGACGTCGGTCGGATCGCCAGCCAATATTATGTCCTTCAGAGCAGTATCGAAATATTCAATACCATGATGCGACCACATGCAAGTGAGGCAGATGTTCTGAAGATGATCAGCATGAGCGGGGAGTTTGACAATATTCAGTCCAGAGACAATGAAGCGCAAGAACTACATCGACTGCGTCAAGAAGCTGTCGTGTGTGAGATCGAGGATCGAAAGAGTGGCCCGAAGAACTCCGAGGATGAGAAAGAGCAGAGAGTCATCGAAAACCACGCAAAGACAAACATCCTGCTTCAATCATACATATCTAGGGCCAAACTTGAAGATTTCGCCTTAGTGTCAGACCTGGCATATGTTGCACAGAACTCGGCTCGGATTTGTCGAGCCTTGTTCATGATCGCTTTAAATCGTGGCTGGGGTTATCAATGCCAGGTTCTACTTTCCATGTGCAAGGCCATCGAGAAGCAAATCTGGCCTTTCCAACACCCATTCCACCAGTTTGATCTTCCTGTTCCAGTCTTGAAGAATTTGGACGACAAGGCACCTTCCTCAAACATTGAAAGCCTACGAGAAATGGAGCCGGCTGAGATTGGGAATCTTGTCCACAACCAGAAGATGGGAACTACCTTGGCGAAATTGCTCGACAATTTCCCCACGATGTCAGTCGAGGCGGAAACCGCACCTCTTAATAGAGATGTGCTCCGTATGAGGTTGTACCTCTATCCAGAGTTCGTCTGGAATGATCGTCACCACGGCACTTCCGAAGCATATTGGGTTTGGGTTGAAAATTCAGAGACGTCGGAAATCTACCACCATGAGTATTTCATCTTGAGCCGAAAGAAGATGCACGACAATCACGAACTTAACTTCACTATACCGCTCGCCGACCCCTTGCCTTCTCAGATATACGTCAGAATTATATCGGACCGATGGCTGGGCGCAGAGACCGTACATCCAGTTTCTTTCCAACATCTCATTCGGCCGGATACGGAGAGTGTGTATACTGACCTCCTCGACTTACAGCCCCTTCCCATCACCGCTTTGAAAAACCCAGCGCTAGAGGAGCTCTATGGACAACGCTTCCAGTTTTTCAATCCAATGCAGACCCAAATTTTCCATATCTTGTATCATACTTCGAACAACGTCCTCTTGGGCTCACCAACCGGTTCTGGGAAGACCGTCGCCGCAGAATTAGCCATGTGGTGGGCGTTCCGTGAAAGGCCAGGGAGTAAAGTCGTGTACATTGCACCCATGAAAGCCCTTGTTCGAGAAAGAGTCCAAGACTGGCGCAAGCGCCTCACCATACCGTTGGGTTTGAAGCTGGTCGAGTTGACTGGTGACAATACACCAGATACACGGACTATTCGCGATGCAGATATCATCATCACCACGCCTGAGAAGTGGGACGGTATATCACGATCATGGCAGACCAGATCCTATGTTCGACAAGTTTCTCTCGTGATTATCGACGAGATCCATCTTCTGGGCGGTGACCGTGGTCCCATTCTTGAGATCATCGTGTCAAGAATGAACTACATCGCATCACAAGCGGAAAGTGGCTCGATTCGCCTGGTCGGCATGTCGACCGCTTGTGCCAACGCCACTGACTTGGCAAACTGGCTTGGAGTCAAGCCTGGAAATAATCAAGGGCTCTTCAACTTCCGTCATAGTGTCCGTCCAGTTCCGCTCGAGATATACATCGACGGATTTCCCGAGCAGAGGGGATTCTGTCCGTTGATGCAAAGCATGAATCGGCCGACCTACCTGGCCATCAAAAACCATAGTCCAGACAAGCCTGTGATTGTGTTCGTGGCATCGAGAAGACAAACTCGTCTCACTGCAAAAGACCTCATCAATTTCTGTGGCATGGAAGAGAATCCGAGGAGATTTTTACATTTCGACAATGAAGATGATCTCGAGCATACTCTGTCGGCGGTCAAGGATGCTGCGCTAAAAGAAGCGTTGAGCTTTGGTATCGGATTGCACCATGCCGGATTGGTCGAGTCTGATCGAACACTATCTGAGCAACTTTTTGCAGCAAACAAGATCCAAATCCTCGTTGCCACGTCGACGCTTGCGTGGGGAGTCAATCTACCCGCTCATCTGGTTGTTGTCAAAGGTACACAGTTCTTCGATGCGAAGATCGAAGGATACAAGGACATGGATTTGACCGACGTCCTTCAGATGCTAGGTCGAGCAGGACGACCGCAATTTGACACGTCTGGGATTGCTCGCATTTTCACCCAGGACTCGAAGAAGGCATTTTATAAGCATTTTCTACATACAGGGTTCCCTGTGGAGAGCTCTCTGCACAAGGTCCTGGATAATCACTTGGGTGCCGAGGCCTCCGCTGGAGTCATAACCACCAAGCAAGACGCGCTCGATTACTTGACGTGGACATTTTTCTTCCGTCGTCTCCATAAAAACCCGACGTACTATGGTCTTGAGATTTCAGCAGAGGAGCACAAGGACAATCAGCTTGCTGCTAGACAAGCTGCTGCAGATTACATGATCACCTTGGTGGATAAGTCGCTCGACGACCTGGCTGAAAGTGACTGTGTTTTGGTGCACAATAATGGCGATGTGGATAGCACTCCGTTCGGAAAGATCATGTCGTACTACTATCTCAGCCACTTGACGATTCGCAAGTTCTTGTCCAAAGCCCGCAAAACTACTTCGACTACCTTCGCGGATGCTCTGGCTTGGATCAGCCTAGCTACCGAATTTGACGATCTCCCTGTCCGGCACAATGAAGACCTCATCAATGCTGAATTGGCCAAAAATTTGCCCTTGGACACCGAAGGTCTAATGGACAATCTGCCGATGTGGGATCCTCACGTCAAGGCATTCCTCCTCATCCAGGCGTTCATGGCTCGCATTGACCTCCCCATCTCCGATTATGTCGGCGACCAAATCTCGGTGCTGGACCAGGGCATTCGCATCATCCAAGCTGGAGTGGATCTCATGACGGAGCTCAACAGATTTGATGCGGTTGTGCAGATGGTCCAACTGCTGCAGTCCATCAAATCAGCGCGATGGCCGGAGGATTACCCGCTCAGCATTCTTCCTGGTGTGGATGAGGTGTTTGACGATAGACTTGAAGGAAAAATCCCCAAGGATTTGGTCACGACGGCCGTGCTGTCTACAAGGCATGGCGCGAAGACGATAGACGGGTTGATGAACGTGCTTGGAATCAAAGCTCATAATACTCGGACGGCGTTCGTCAAAGCTGTGAACGCTCTTCCAGACATTGCTTTGTCGGCGACAGGTGACACGGACAATCTGCAGCTCACTCTGAAACGCAGCAATCGATTGCTCGACCGTGAAGCTAGAATCTACGCCCCGAAATTCCCGAAGCCACAGACAGAGGGGTATTTTGTGCTTGTGCTCCCCACTAGAACGACGTCAAGTCGACAAGGAGTGGATATCTTGGCCCTGAAAAGAGCGAATTGGTCTACCATGAAACAGGGAACTCAGACCAAGGCGGTAGAAACCGCAAACGTCAAACTCAAGATCCCGGCTCCAGAATCACTTCTGGGAAGAGAGCAAGCGGAGGTGAAAGTTGATATGCTGGTAATGAGCGATGCATACCCAGGGATGGAGTGGCGATTGGAGAATGTCGTTGTGCCCGTTGCCCAGAAGACCGAGGTTTCAAAGACAGTAGAGGTCAAGGTTGATGAGAGTTTGCTGAAGAAGAAATAAAAACAATGGGAAAGGACTGAAGGCTTGGTTACAGCATGAATGAATTGACATGAAAGGCCGGTTTCTATCTGAGGATGAAGGAGCCATGGTTGCTGCATCCAACTGTCATTTGTGCCACCTCGAATACAAGCAAACTTTTCAGACGCTGACTTGTTTATCCAGGCTCGAGACGGGGAGCTGCTTCCGCTATGAGTTTCCATGGCTGCTCCGTGAGCTACGCCTCACAAATCCCCTGCCTTGCCCACGACGCTTGACGTTCTCCCACCGAACCAGCAAATCCCTACCGGTCTGTATTTCAACCGCGCCTGTCTGCATCAGTTGTCTCCCTTACGCGGATGCATCGTGTATCGGCGCTCTTGGCCACCCCCATGCCTTCTCCAGCGTCCTTCGCTCGCAAAAAAAAAAAAAAAAAAGGCTCGTGACCTTCATGGTCTGCTTGCGCCTTTCTTTCCCTCACCCAGCACGTGGACCTCGACCTTCAAGTCTTCTTTCTTAGCACTCTTTCACCACGTTGCGCTGAAACTAGTTGGCGTAGTTATGGAGCTAAATTCCCCGGCAGTGGAAGTCCATTGATAGTTGTAACTTTCGCGCATAGGATGGGGAAGGGGTCGACTGCGTATTTTCGGTTGAGGACGACGCGGCAGAAGATCTTTCTGTTCGTTGTAGCTGGTGTCTCGAGGTGTTTCTTTGGCGGTTTCAGATCCTTTGGCGGCTCCAGGTTGATTGTCGGCTTGAGGTGGTTCGTTGGTGACTTAAGCTGGTCCGTCGGCGTCCTCGGGCGTCGCTGATAGTCGCTGACACTGCCTCCTGTTCAGCCATTGTCGCTGTTTAGGTGTGATTCCGACGGCTGAGTTCACGGTTTGGCTAATTTTCAGATGCTCTGATAGAAAGAAACAAGACGATATTTGTAACTGAACAGTGCAGGCAGTGGTCGCGAATCTTGGCGAGACCGAGGGCAGGAGCGCTCCCTTCCCTTTGGGCTCACATATCAGCTGCAGCGCCCAATGTCAGTCATCCACTCTCCGTCCTTCACTATCTGTAATGATTTTCAAGGCTGGTTCGTCCGATAGTCCCTGTGTAGCTACGGTCTCTTGTGTGCTCACCAAGAAACCCCTTTTCTTATTCAGCCTTACGTAGCCTTGTACAGCCTTGTCAGAGATCTTTGTTGTTGCAACTACAGAGAACCTTCAATATCGGTGTGACTGGGAGCCAACGGCGCGATATGTGATGGATTGTTCTGTCTACCCCGTTTTAAGGCCAAAAAGGAGCCATTTGGTCTCCTCTACAGGTTCTCGCCGTAGCCAAGGAGGACCGTTCAAATACCGGACACTGGATATCTGACCGAATGTCAAAGGTATAGGTGTCTTCAGGAGATGCCTACACAGAGAAGGTTCAGACAGAGTAAAGAAGGAAATAAAGGCACCAGCTGTCCGTGGATTATTGACTCACTCTGTAGCAAACACACAGCACTTGCCAGGAAAGGCGAGGCTGGTTTCACAGCGGCGACCCGAGCTCTATCCTCCTTTTCATACTGTCATCATCAGCCGTATTCATTCTTCCACAACGAAATTTCATAACAAGTCTAGCAGGTATTGAAGTCCAAGACCGACTACTATTGGCAGCTCCAGTGACGACGTTCTGTGCGAATAAAGCGGTATCAAGGGATGAGAGACTTTGTCATACAGTTCATTTTGCCTTGTCAGATATCTTCCATCCGTATCCCATCCACGAGGTCAAACCGAGATGGTAGGGTCTGCTTGAGGTTGAAGATGACCTGACTCTAGAATGCTGCTCGAAACCCACTATCGCCAAAGCTGTACGAGCGCGAATGAACATCTGTGTGTGAGGGGCAAGGTAGAAATGTCCCATTTGGAGATATTCCCGAGTCATGGTTTCGTCTTCGGCGGTGTCTTCTAGCAAATACTGAGCCACGCCACGGTAGTCACAGCGGCCCTCCTCCAGGAAATATTCTTTGATGGACGGATTGAGGTAGAGCTCGGGGAGGATCATGTCCAGTGCGTGAGTGTGAGAGTTTCGGCGCCCTCTTCCTAGATCACTTCTCCAAAGGCATGTTCCACCTCGCGTGGTGGTTGGACCTCGCAAAAGGTCGCCGAAGCCTGAGATTCAAGCCCATCCCGCTTTGTGTCCATCCTTCCGTAAAGGTATTTCCGCATTTCCGCTTCAAGTTGTAAGTGGATCTTCCCTTTATGGATAGTTGCGAGCGACCACTCTCGAAAGATCCCGGCGCCGAGAAGGACGAATAAGGAAAGATAGATTCGGCTGGATCAGGGTGCAACTATCTTAAATCGGCACTTGAGTCAAGTGGGGAACTTCGATTGACGCGCATGCATCGTGTGTCAAGTTGCTCTCTAGTACATGATGTACTATTGTGTATATGACGGGAGCTGGTAAGATCTTGAGTCGTTCGCAAATGTAGAATTGAGTGCTGACGACCCGTTGAATTCGACACACGCTTGGCCCTTGCCAGGTTTGTCTTCAGGCGTGAAACGAGCTGTAGAGACGAGAGTCAGCTCCCTGTTCGGATACTGTTAGACAGTGAAGATCAGGGCCTGACGTTTCGAAGCTTTACGAATGTACTCGGTACTTTATAATTACGCGAGAGTCTTGGCATGCATTTTTTAGTTGAAGGCCTAACTGGCTAAGTACCGGGTACGAGGTTTCTTCACCGAGCCGTCAGACAGCACCACCTCCATAAGCCATAGATCCTTGAGGCCAATTTTCACTCACTTTTTCTTAGATGATGATTGATGATATCGATATCGCTGAATACCCCATAAGGCTAAGATTACACCCAGAGAATATAGTCCTCACGTATTATAGAGTAAAAGGGGGAAGCCAAAGGCCCAGTCGAAGGCGATTCTAGATCTAGGAGTACTCTACCTGGTACTATTGAAGTAGTTACTGGTTCGACTATCGGGACCCGTTTGCCGGACCTACTTCGGCTATTGAACGCCGACTGCACATCCTCGATCGACATGGTCTCCGCAGTACGGCCGGAGGTGCAATTCTCCGAAGCGAGCGGAGAATGGGGGTCGGCTCGGTCAAGTCCTCACTTTACATAGCATCTCACTGTACGCTAGATAGGGCGGATCTCAGGCCTGGCCTGCTGCTGAAGCAAAGGATCGCGTCAAGGAGCCACTTTTGGACGGAACGCAGTGGGCTGGACCTGCCGTCAAATTCGAGCCCCTAAAGAGCGAGAAGAAAACGGGAAAAGGGGGGAACAGACACCAAAGTCGATGGCTAACCCCCGGGTAGTTCAACTCTTGGGCCAAGATCAAGTAACTGTGTTCAGTTGCTGGAGGCGGTCGTCGCAACAGGAGACAGTGAATTGCTTCATATTCACCGTGAGAGCTAGCATAGACTGTGCTTGAACTCCCAGCGACTCGAATAGGGTTAAGCCCTGTAACCAGTTACTCTCACAACGCAAGACTCTGGTCGCTGGCCAGATCCCCCCTTTTCGTTTACAGCTCCAGGATTTCAACGGGGATATCGATCGTTTTCGCCCGGATATAGTCCGCAAACGCCTTGCCCAGGGAATCGAGCAAGGTGCTCGCCAACACGCCACGACCGAGAATGCCGTACACCACAAAATGCACCGCCTTGAGCTCTGGGAACTCCATTCTCTCGATAAAGTACGTGTCTCGCCAGTCGTCGCCGATCAACTCCTGAAGCTTCTCCCGCGACATGTATCCGCGGAACCAGTCCCAATGAGCTGGGTTTCTGGGATAGATGCCGAAGTTGCAGTTTGCGCCTTTGTCGCCGGATCGGCCGTAGGCGATATCGCCCAGAGTGACAGTTCGAGTGGGTCCCTGTGGGTTACGCAAAGTATAAGGTTCGGCGTCAAAATTGATCCTCCGTTCCAGGTGGTAGTACTCGGTCGGCAATTTCGCGTCAATGGTTTTGGCGACTTTTCCATCTTTACCTAGAATGTGTGCTGCTTCCTTGAGAGCGGTCTGATCATACAGACCGGGGTAGAAAGATATGTACGGCTTGGGGTGAGCAGTACGGTAGTCAAGCGACCAGTGCAACCCTAAAGCAAATATCAGAATGGATTTAACAACGACAACGGTTGAAGAGGCCCCGTGTAGAGGTCAGATGGTACTTGCCGTGAAAGTGTTGCATTATATGGTCCGCCCAAGCTGGAAATATCTGGGAAATAGCCTCTTCGGTCGGAGCCTGTGCAAAGACACGACAATAGGTCGTACTGCGGAGTTGGCTTCGAGGATTGGGCTCCGGCACGCCCACACTTTGGAAGGGTTAGGATATGTCAGCTCTGAAGGCCCGAAGAAACAAGGCATGCATCGAGAACTCCCCAGGGGCCACAAAAGAACTCGAAGGACTTTGCTCACATCTGGAATTCGAGGTGGTCAAACTGATCCAGAACACCTCTCTCGTTGAGGAAAAAGCGCATCTGCTTCTCGAACAACTGCCATTTCTTCTCTGTTGCGTACCCAGCCGCGTTGGCTAAAAGCTGGCATTGATACCCTGCGTCATAGAAGACAGCTAGCTTCGTTGTAGGAGGCGGTGGATAGCCCTTGATCCCCGACATTTGGACCCGGTTTTTGCCAATGTCCCTGATGACAATGTTGGTCGTGTCGGCGGAAACATCGCTGTTCAGGTAGATAGCACCCTGAATCTCGTAGAGAAACTGACATGTGATAGTGTCCGCGTTTACTATGCCTTTCGTGGTGTTTTCGTGTTTGGTAATCACCGTAGTACCGTCGTTAGCCACCTCGGCGATACCGAAGGGAAGGTCCACAAACAGGTCCAAGTCGAACTGATCGAATCCGGCAAAATTGGCGCCGGTGGTGTATGCCGAGCATTCAATCAAATGACCTGCGATAAGTGCACTTGCAAGTTGGTCGTAGTCTGTTGGCTTCCATTGATGCCAATACCAAGCGGCAGCAATAACAGGAGATGCGTCAGCGACTCGGCCGGCGATGACGATATCTGCGCCGCCGTCTAAAGCCCCAACAATACCCCTTGCTCCAAGATATGCATGTGAGGTGATCACTGGTCTGGCTTGGTAATCTTGTAGTGCAACAGCTAGCTTTTCAACCTTGACGTCGGGGTTATTGGAGTCAAGATGAGCTGGGATTTGACCTGTTCGAACAATTTGGTCCTTTGTTTCTTCAGTCAGATCGTCGCCGGAGAGGTAGGCAACCTTGAGGGAGAAGCCTTTCTCGTTCACCTGAAACTTGATTAGATAACTCTCAATGTCAAGAGAAAGCACACGGCGTGGATGCGGGAGGGTCGTACAAGTTCTTGGACTTTGGCTGCGAGCCCGGCAGGGTTCAGGGCTCCTCCGTTGACGATGACTTTCAGCTCTTTCTGAGCAATCAGATCGATGGTTTGCACAAAGCCGTCCCAACAAGTCGGTTCCCAACCCTCGTGCAAACCGGCATCCATCCCCTTTTTGTTTTCCGGGAGATTGATCTCTGTTGGATATCACGCACAGAACCATCAGTCTTGCGTCTTTACAATGCCGGAAAACAGGAATTCATGTCATAGCTCAGCACTTACCCGCGAGGTAGTCACCCGTCAAGAAATCAACGTCGCCCCATTCCGCTTGTCGACGCATATGATAACCGGGATCGGCTGGTGAAACGTTAGCCTCTCTACCGGTGTTGATATCAACAAATATTTAGAGGAACACAAACTTCTGGCACCCGAGACATTTGCAATCCTGGCGGGCCGCTTGCCTCGCTGGTCCCATCTCGATTCTTTTACAATCATGGCCGATTGGTGGAGAGAGGTAGAGAGTAGGTTGATTCCAACCAGAAAATAAGGCGGCGGTGATCAGTGCGTCCGACAGAAATCAGATTATTGAGAAGAAAAGAATGTCCACCGGGGCAGGATGCTCATGTAAATATTCTGGAGTGGAGGCCTCCTGGCGATCTACCGGTTCTCCAAGTTGTTCAAAGCGTCGCGTGGTCGCTTCTGTTGCAGCCGTTCGACTGTGCCCCAGAGTTTGCCATTCATCTCCAACCCACTGCATCCGTAAACATGGAGACCCCGAGGTCTCGGAGGTTTGGACCGCCGGGACTGAGACCCGTTACTGGTGCAGTAGGTCAAGCTTACTTCCGGTGCCCTTGGCGGCCGTCTAGATCCTGTGAAGGATTGGATCGTTTCGCGGGACAGACGAGGATTGAGCACGCCTTCTATTCCACATTTCACATCTCTGTGCTGTACTCCTGCTCAGCTATTACGGCGATGAGTTCATAGTACGAAAATACAAGCTGCCTATCAACAATCATTCTGCATACCCCTCCCTGGCCTCAAGACGATGCAAATATGCTGAATTCCACCATACTCGGTTCAATTGTCAGTCAAGCACATGAAAATAGAGCATATGGCACAAGCTCAGCCAAATAAGTAGAAGAGACCCGCGCGCTGTTAGACTCCTAGATCACCGAAGAGCCACAATGGGCCACTCGACTCGAGTCCATCGGAATCAAACGTCGCCGAGAAAAGCCCTTGGTCGTCGTACAGAGAAGGCATAAACTCCGGAGACAATATCGGCAGCGACATGCGTAGCCTGGACAGTAACCCTTCATCTTCTTCGCTCCACTCTTTCTGTCGTTGTGAAGGCAGAGGTGGGAAATTGCACCGACGCATCAGCGAGAGAACGATGTTGGACAGCGTGCGCGCGGATGCGAATGATGTCTCCATCTCTTTCATACTGCGGACACAAGAGTCCACACGTTCGATGTACTGGCTCTCGTCTGTCGTTCCACCCTCGGCCCAATTTGCAATCAAGACGATGACCGCAATTGTAATGTTGTAGAGTGAGTTCCCTATCATGGTTCGGGCACTGCCATGATTCGCTCTGTAATCTTGGGTAATAGCGGCCAGCTGTAGTGCATGGCCTGTATAAATAGTCCGGGCACTTATACTGTCGGGAGACGCATTCGACGTCTCCACGCCAAAGCGCGCTTCCGAGAGTCTTTCTAGGATGACAGCGCTGTGGTAATGGAGACTTGGTCCTGTCAGCATAGTCTCTTTGATTGTCCGGTGCCTATTTCACTCTTCAAATTGGACTGGATCCAAAGACACACGTAGACGCGAGAGCGGTGTAGATCACTTACTGTAGAACCTGAACTGCCGGTGGTGACTGCGGCAGATAGCGGAGGATAGGATCCAAATTTAACTGCCAATTACTGAGTTCCTGACGCACAAGCAAGGGCTGGGATAGCTTGTGGTTTCTGAGGCGAATCTATCAGCAAGTTTTCGCACAGAGCAGAATATTTTCGGTTCCAAGGGTAGAGCTGCACCAACATTGAGTCGCATATGCGGCCAATAATATCAAGGAGGTCCGTCCAAGCACCAGAGATTATTTCATCCCAGCTATGCGCTCCAGGTGAGGCGGCAGGACGGCCAAGTGTAACAACGTCTAGGCGTATTAAGTACGGTCGACCTAGATATGTAGCCCATAACCTGTTGACAGTAGGGTTAGTCAATCTCACAAGCTCGGAAACCTGCAGGCCGCAGGGAACAGTGCAGAAACTACCTGTCCAATGTAAAACAGCCCCAGAATGTAGTCCTAAGCACGCTGCTGTCGACTCCACGAAGACTGTTTGGTCTGATAGTGGAGAGTTCTTGATGTAGTCCGAACTCGAATGCGAGACGGACGGCACGTCCTGCAGAAGTAAGTGCTTGCCATTTTGCTTGCCATTTTCAGGAGGACGCAGGCGGGTGCAGAAAGAAGGAAACGAGAGAGGCTCACGGACCGGAATCCATCCACCCCCTGCCATCGGAGCCCGCGTAGCAGCAGCATAGAACGCTCAATAGCGCCAGAGCCTGCACTGTCGTCACGCTAGCATCGTGGCGGAGCTCCTCTTCGACCAGTGTAGATGCTTTCTTGAACAGATACGGCTCTTCAAAACGAAAGCTACCGACTTCTGGTGGTACGACTAGCGCTCGAATCTCTGGATGGTCCGATACCCTTGCAGCTGAAGCGAAAATGGCGTAAAGCAGTGCTTTGCTGTAGTATTGACAGCGACCTACCTTCATGTCGTTCAAAAATGCCTCGCGGTTGACCACCTGGATCACTCCGTGCTGGAACTTCCAGTACTGGTCTAGGAGGTGTTCTTGTAGTTGGACTGGCAGTTCGCGAGCAGTTTGCTGTGGCGCCTCTGAATAGATTGCGTCTGTAAAGGTGAACCAAGACGAGATGCTCTCGGCAGTGTGCAAGCTTGAGGAAGGTCCGTAGAAGTGTAGTCGCCCTGCTCTATCGGTGCACAGCCGGGGCTCGGCCGCACATAATCTGCCAATGAGACTGTGAAATCGTCCCCGGGGCTTCTGACCTTGTTGCAACAGGGGCTGAGGGGGTTCATGTTGCGAAGTTACTGATTCCTGCAAGACAGCTTGAAGGACCTGGTCTCTTGTTTCACCTGGCGGTACTTCCAAGTTATTCTTTCGCAGCTCGGTCTCAAGCTGGCGAACTCGGCGCTCTAGCCTCAACGTATAATGTCGGGAAGAATTCCTGTATTTCTTGGTGAGCAAATGTGTCTCTATCAACATCCAGAGCCGAGTGGGGGTCGGCCCCTAAGTACTCGTCACGGGAATCATACAACTTTCTCCCATCCTCTTCACGAACAGAGCATGCCAGACCGAGCTTAGTGCATCGGGCACAGGAGCGAAGATTATCTCGTTGACACTAGTACTCCATTAACGGACGAGAACAAATCAGCGTCGGATATGACCGCAACGATTTGTAGATATGTTCTACCAAAGGGACTGCGCTATACCTTGACTTTCTTTTGCCTGCATGTATTGCAGGCGAGGAAGATATCCTGGTTGGACACATGCCGCCGAATCCTGCCTTGCCCAAGGGCCGAGGGCTCATTTCGGCTGGCATTCGATGGACTGGCCGCAGCGTTCAAGGGGGCTGGTAGACCGAAGTCGAGGTTGAGCCAGGTTCTCTCCATGGATATGACAATTGCCAATGATGTGTGGCAGAACCAGGACCGCGCCTGCTTTCATGAGGGAGCAGTACAGGAAGTCACAATAGCGCGACATCTCGCATCACCCAGAATAACTGATGTCGAAGGCCTCGGCTGCTTGTGCGGGGACTAACGGCGCATAGGATTCCCACTCGCCCTTGCTTGTATACTCCAGGTTCTGCCCCACTTTCCGCTAACCATTCTCCATTCTCCACTGTTCACTTGGTAAGGACTTGTCCAACCAAGCTGATTGGCAGACACTTGTATCTCGGAGTTGATGACGCCAGGCTCGGATATTGAAACCTCCGAGGACTTGGTCTCTGGGCAAAGCCACACGAGGTGTTTGTCGATGGGTAGGACCATGGAGTATTAAAGCTAGCTATAGGAGTCTCTTATTTTCAGCCATCGAACGCACACCACGCTTTTCCGCTTGGTGCTCGGTTCTCAGTCCGAATCCGACGGTTGTTGAATCTCCAGGGCTTCTTTGGATTTAGAGTCGTCCGGGTCGTGAAGGCGCATTGTCATTCGCAGCTTGCAAGGAAGCTTATAAAAGGCTCAGACTCCTGTCACGACAAGCTTTTGTTTTTCCTCGGACGCAAAGCACTAACATTCCACACCAAGTCTCTTTATACTGTCCATTCTCAACGCAACGATGCCATCTATTCAAAGTCGCGCCGTGCGCATCGGGGGATGCGAAGGAGGAATTACAGATCACCATGGAGTTCTAGCACGCATGGCCCAAAACGAAGATGTGGACGTTATCTTCGGCGACTGGATGAGCGAGTATAACATGACCACTCGGGGTGTAGAGAAAATACAAGACCCGACAGCACCTGGCTATGAAGCAGTCTTTCTTCAATCGCTGGAGCCCGCTTTGGAACACCTGGCGGCCAAAAAGATCAAGCTCGCAGCCAATGCCGGTGCTTCTGGCACTGAGCTCTTGACCAAGCACGTCAGGGAAATCATTGCACGGAAGGGTCTCGATTTGAAAGTGGCTTGGGTCTCTGGTGATGAGGTAAACATCGAAGATCTCAAAACCCTGCAAACGAAGGGGGAGAAATTGCAGAGACTTACCACGGATAAAGAATTTTCGACCTGGGAATTTGATCCTATTTATGCCCAATGCTACCTCGGGGGTCGAGGTATTGCAAAGGCTTGGTCTGAGGGGGCAGATATTGTCCTCACTGGCCGAGTCTCAGACCCAGCTCCTGTCATCGCAGCTGGCATCTGGTGGCATGGCTGGAACGAGGAGCAATTGGACGAGCTCGCTGGCGCCCTTGTCTGTGGCCATCTCATCGAGTGCGGCGCATACGTATGTGGAGCCAACTGGTCGGGCTTCAAATCGCTCGGAACTGGCAAAAGTATTATCAATCTTGGCTACCCTATTGCAGAACTTGCAAAAGATGGCACATGCACTATTTCCAAAGAGCAGGGATCAAACGGCGTCGTGACGACGGAGACTTGCAAAAGTCAGCTCCTGTATGAAATCCAGGGCCCTTGGTATTTCAACTCGGTACGTTCCGCCTGAATTCGCGCGACAGGCTTCGTTCGAATGCATAGCTGATGGTCCCCCTAGGATGTTGTTGCCGAGCTCTCGAACATTAAAATGGAACAGATTGGCACAGACAGAGTGCAAGTGTCGGGAGCAAAAGGGCTCCCGCCGCCACCGACGACGAAAGTCGGCATCACTGCGATCGGCGGCTACCAGGCTGAGACCCATTTCTATGTGGTGGGTCTTGATGTCGAAGAGAAGGCCGCCATGTTCGAAACCCAAATCCGAGATATCCTTCCGATCGAGAAATACCACTGTTTCAGAGTGTCCCTCAATGGCAGACCACCTGCCAATCCGCGCAGTCAAGAATCGGCCACATGCGACCTCCGAGTCTTTGCACAGGCGCGAAAACTTGACGATCTGCAAACTTCTGTCTTCCTACAGCCGGTCGTCGATACGGTGATGCAGACGTACCCTGGGGCGCAGTTCACCTTGGATATGCGCCAAGGCACTCCAAAGGTGTACTATGTAAGGGAAATCCCGATAGAATCTGGCGGCTTGTATCGAATCTGTTGCTGACTCGATTTGTCGATTCTCTAGGAATTCTGGGTAGCATTGATTCCTCAAGGAATTGTTACCCATCGCGTCCATTTCTCAGACAAGACTTTCGATATTCCCATTCCAACCAAAACCCACACTTACCTACGCCATCAGCCATCGTATGACCCTGAAAACCCGCTGCCTCTGACGTCCTGGGGCCCCACAACTTTGGCCCCTCTGGGATATATTGTGCACGCAAGGTCCGGAGACAAATCGTCCAATTGCAATGTCGGCTTCTACGTCCGCTTCGAGGAAGAGTACGAATGGCTGAGGTCGACTCTGACGATTGCCAGGATCAAAGAGCTTCTCGGTGATGATTACAAGGGCGGTTTAGTCGAAAGGTTTGAGCTTCCGAATATCTGGGCTGTCCATTTCTTGCTATTTGACCACCTGGATCGCGGAGTTGCGAGCAGCAGCACTTATGACATTCTCGGAAAGAATGTTGCCGAGTATCTGCGAGCCAAGTATGTTGAGATACCAACTGCATTCTTGGAAAGAAGGAAGATCTGAAAAGGGGTTGGTGTGCATATATCGGTTTTAACCGCGGTCACCCATTGTAGCGCTGTTATCTGGTGGTGTGTCCTCGAATTCAATTCAATTGCCTGTAAAGATAATTACACAGCTGACCATCTCGAGGTCTCCCTGCGGTTTGAAAGCTGACCCTAACATCTTTTGGCTCAATTTCCATTCTCGTCTGTTGTTGCAATTCGTCACATGGGTACCGAACCAACCTTGAGGTCCTTTGCTGACGCTGGGTCGGGATGGTTGAGAGTGCTAGAAAGGAATGCCCGACCTCTTCATTTTCAAGGTCCCTTGGGTATATAGATAGACACCTCTCCCTCTGGTAGATAGACAATCCACAATTTCAATCCACTCAATCTCTGACAGAAAGCAGTTGCTCATGCTTGAGCTAATATCGCAGGGAGGTCTTTGTGATCTCAGAGGCAAAAGACGCCTTTTGTCCCCAGATCATCAGGGACAGGGAAGGAGTCCAGAATGTGCCGTCCGTGGAATATGGATATGTGGCAGCTCAGAGTCAGCCGATCAAACAACATAGTAGGATGTCTTGACGCAATCGCTGAACCACTCGAAGTCATGAACCCACGCGAATCCAACACGCATATAGACCATCCTCTCCTTATCAAGTGGGTACAACGCTACACACTGCGCGCCAATCTGATTTTCCTTCATGCGAGACGCCGGATGGATTTCCGTCATGACGGGCGAGCACCAGATCTGGGTGATGTGCCTTCGATCGATGTTGTCGGGGGTGTACCTGCCGACTGGGTTCAGGGTGTTCAGGTCAAAGAGGCTATCTCCGGATCTCGAGCGGGTCTTGATCTCTTCTAAGAGAGGGTCGATATCTCCTTCTCGAAAGTATGGCCATGCCGGTTTGAGGAAAGCTTTGATCTGTAGTCTTGCAGAAGAGATCTCCCCAAATGGATTCGCTCCCTTGACATGCACCACAACGTCTTCAATGTCCATACAGCTGGCGTCTGGCTTGTCTTGGATTAGCTCCCGGACGAAGAAGGTGCAAGTGGCCGGCAATGATGCCCAGGACCAGGATGGCGCGCGGTATTCCCTCAGGTCCGCCCTCGACGAGGTAGAGTCAGGAGCCGTCCACATGAGCCCACGATGGAGGTCGGACTTCCACAACCCGGCAACGTACCAGTCTCCAGAGGCGCGAGAGATGGAACTTGCAATGCCGGAAATGGCAGGGAAGACGTCGGAAGCATACGTGAGGTTGCATTTGCCGTAAAGCATGATGAGATCATACCAAGCATCATATATGTCTTTCATATCGGATACCGATATATCGGGATCTGTAGTGGAGGCTACCTGTTCTGTAGCACCGCTATCTTGTCTTTGAAGTCGGTCCAAGATGGGTTTCACGACTCGATCTTCGTTACTTCGACCAATCCACATTGACGATCCTTCCGGGGTCTGTTCGGACGCTTCCTTTGACCTGCATCTCCAACTCATTTGAGTTGTTGAGAACATCAAAAGGCGCGGAGACAAGAGCCGTTCTTGCAAGACCCAGGCGCGTTGCCAAAGTGGTGGACGCTGAAAACCGTCAGTCCTCTTGCTGGGATCTTCGACTCGTGAAGGTTTAGAAAACCCGAAGGTATAAGAGTTCGACCCAGGCAGCTTAATCGCCACGGGGCATGGACTGAGCTCCAGAGGATTTCTTCTGCTGAAGAGACCCCCAGAGCTGCTGGAGGCACTGATGGCTGCCAGGGTCAATAGCGAGTTCGCATAGTACTCCCCCATCCTTCTGGATTCAACCTCCCAGTCGAGGGCAGAATCTTGGACTATACATAGGCTGTCGATCCACACAAAACGAACAGACAGCTCACGCGCAACAGTCACCACATCCTTGAAGGTCTGTGGCAAGCTCTCTATTGGGATTCCGTTCATTCTGTCATTTGTTGTAGCAATCGTCGTCGTCAACATTCTAGCACGACCCCATACATGACTGAGAGTGATGTATTTGCCCTTTCGACCTTCACCCAAGGTGAGTTGGATGACTGGTCCGCGGTCGTCAAGATCCACATCAAGAACCCGAGTTGGGAGTGGGGGATGGTCTGCGTGCGAATCACTGCATTGTCCATGCTGATTTAAGCAACAGCCGAGCCATTCCCGAGCAAGTTGAAAGTCTTCTTGACTACCAATGCGTGGATTCGGCTCCGTTGCTTTGTTGAGCAGGATTCTTGTTAGGGACTCTGTTCAAGTGAGCATCTTCGCTAGACAAGCTCTCAGGAGACGAAAATACCGGGAGAGGGAAGAGCCGTGACTCACTTGAGTACTGTACGAAGTTGAAAGGGACTTTTACTTCGGCATGTAGAGTTTTTGCAACTAAATAGAGTTCCAGTTCCTCTACGTCGTTCTCGTTATTGCTCTGCTGTTCGTAATAGCGAAGCTCAAGAGGGCCGTCGTGTCTAGGCTCGCGAGACTCGTGTCCTCTGTGAATCCATAGCGCATATCGAAGCTGGATGCACAAATAGCAACCTCTCTCGGCAGCGGAGACAAGTTGACTGATGCCAGGATGATGTACATACACATAGTACCTCCCACTCAGCTCGGAAGGCTGGTAAGGCAAACCTTCCCAGCGATAAGGCGCATCGACGGTATGGTGGTGTAGCAAGGAGTTGCTAAAATCTATCGAACGGCAGCAGTTACAGAGTGAAGTGTCGGCATCGACTTCGCGCGAATCCATCATCCAAGGCAACGGGGTCGATGTTGGTTAAGTTACCACCATCGCTCGTTTTTGTTGTAGGCGAGTAATGAAGGCTCTCTGTTGTTGGAGCAGATGCATATCCTGAGAGCGCGGAGTAAGGCAGCCAAATAACCGCTAGTCTTTCAAGCGACGCCTAGTTGGTTCAGGCTACCTTCCAGAAGGCCTGGCGATGAAAACCGCCTTGATGGTGGCGAGGAACAAGGCTCACTCCTGGAAGTTTGGATACCTCTGACTTGGCTGCCAGGCGAAGTCTTGCCCAATAAACGCGAGGCCGCGGCGGGGTCAAAGGGGCTCGAAGGTGCTGATGGGCTGGTGCATCAGGCGCATGCACGCGCCCCAGAAACACAGCCTCACGTATCGAGTATTCTTCTGCCCAAATATATTTCTGCCTCTTCAAAGCTCAGCAGCCGGTGTCAAGGAAATTAGTAGGCGTCAGAGGCTGCGTTCAAATGTGTTGGCTTCCATCACAGACCTTTCGCTAGCGGGAAAGACGGCCATTGACCTCATTCCACGGGTGAGAAATCCCCTCAGACACTTTGGAGATGCTGGATAGGAGCTAAGCAGCATGAATATCATTCTCTCTGGGCATCAAATTTATCGCAGATCGGCAATGTTTCCTCATGTCGACTGCTCTGATCCCAGCGCAAGTTGTTGTCTATTCACTATTCGGATGGTCTAGATCTATTCTGAACCCGAAGCGATTGCAGGAGTGTCCGAGAATGATGGAATAGGTCGTGTTAAGACTCGTGTCTTTTGTTCAGTGGACGCGGGAAGGCCTCTGTCCACCTCGTCGTCGTTTTTCTTCCAGATTTCCATGTGGCTGATTGCCGCTGCCCACATATCTCAAGGCTGCCCATCCGCTTTTGATAGCCGACAGGTGCCCAGAGGGTCGAGATCAAACACGGATATGACACTCCTGATCGCGCGACGCTCATAGAGCTTTATCCCCCAGCCAGGTTCATTAGATAGGGAGCAAAGCTATCGCCTAAGAATTCTTGGTTCATTCCTGATCCGGCCCAAGGATCTAGAATCAGGTCATATTTCCAGGGAGGTTTTCATCAAAATGAAAACAGGTTCGGGAGCCCGCATACGTGTCTATCTATCGGGGTTATTCTGACCACGCATTTGGATCCACATCGAGGCCGCATGCCGGGTAAGAGGAGATTAGAGCGTCGGACTGAGTACCGAGTGCGTCTGACCCCCCCTCTCAAGAGTCTGATCGAGGTTGATGAAATGGAAGGGAAAATATCCGCAAAGATTTGTACGGCGTGAGCAAGCCCGGGCATGCTTGGTACATCCCAGGGCAGGGCGTGGAGCCTCCAAACAGAGGCAGATAAAGGAGAACTAAACCCAGTCGAGGCCAAACTAAGAGACACTCAAATGACCAGAATGACGCTTCGGATTTTCAGGCGTCGCCACACAAGCGGGAATGTCCAACGGCACCTGAACCGAATCCTTCGAGTCGCATGGCCGGGGAAAATCCTACCCCCTCTTTTCCATTATGTTTTTACACCCTGAGAGGGTCAAGTTCTGGTTCAAGGAGGTTTATGAGTGCGTATACGATGCTCCAACTCTGGTCTCCATCGAGCAAGTTCTCGCGACACAGCCGAAATTTGTCTAACAGACGCCCACTCACGCTATTATTCTGAGCATTTCGACAAGACAACAAAAATGTCATGTATCTTCCACTCATCATCGACGGCAAAGTCTGGAGCGTTTGGCTTGCAATCAAAATCTAGGAATAGTGTCTCAGCACTTCGTGGCGACCTGTTACCCATTCAGACGATCCTGACTGTGCACAAATCAAGCAGAACATGTCTACCACAATCAAGCTCGCGGAGTACTTGTTCACACGCCTCCATCAACTGGGAGTGCGCTCCATCCACGGTGTACCGGGTGATTACAACCTGACCTTGTTGGATCATATTGAACCCTCAGGGCTTCATTGGGTCGGCAACTGCAACGAGCTAGATGCGGGATACGCTGCTGATGGCTATGCACGGATTAATGGCGTTGGAGCGCTGATAACCACGTTTGGAGTCGGAGAACTTTCGGCTATCAATGCCGTAGCTGGTGCATACTGCGAACGCGCAGCAGTGGTCCATGTGGTCGGCACCCCCGAAACAGCTACTCAGGATTCTCGTTTGAAGGTGCACCACACCTTTGCTGACGGCAATTATCAACGCTTTGCTCAGATGCATGCCCACATTACGGTGGCACAGGAGAGCCTCAGGGACCCTCGATCAGCGCCAGAGCAGATTGACGCAATTCTGAAGAAATGCCTCTTTCACAGCAGACCGGTCTACATCCAGGTGCCGGTGGACTTGGTGGGTGCACCAGTTGAAGCCGGCAGGTTATGGTCAGAGTCTCTGTCATCGGAAATCACTTCAATCGAAACTATGGTCTCACCGGCTCACGACCTGACCCTTTCAATTATATTGGAGAAGATCAGAGCCGCCAAACAGCCGATGATTCTGGTAGATGGCGAGAGCAGAGCACTTCGAATCACCGAAGACGTCCAGAGCATCGTCCAGATAACCAAGTGGCCCACCTGGGTAACGGTCTTTGCCAAAGGTCTTGTGGACGAGACGGCTTCCAATGTCCATGGAGTCTATCGAGGCAGCTACGATCCAAAGGCGAAGGCTTTCGTGGACAGTTCGGACCTGGTCTTATGCTTCGGGCCTCACTTCAGCTCCACCAACACCTTCGACTCTACCAGCATCCCTCCCAAGGCAGTCACCATCAGCTTCACAGATAACGAGATTCGGATAGGCGAGCAAACCTTTCGAGACATCCGGGCCAAGCTTGGTGTCTCCCGGCTGCGGCAGGAGCTGAGCGCTATGCACTTGAAGCCTTCTGGCATACCTGCCAACTTGCCTAGTGAGGACCGTGAAATTTGTTTCTCATCGCTTCCGAGCAAACAATGCATCACGCAAGATAAACTGTGGCGTCTTCTCGCCAATTTCATACGTCCGGGCGACATTGTCCTCGGCGAAACAGGCACTGCAGGCTATGGTGTTCAAGAGATGGTACTTCCGCGCAACACGCGCGTGTTCGCACCGGTGACCTGGCTCTCAATTGGATATATGCTTCCCGCAACCCAGGGCGCGGCTCTAGCCCAGAGGGAGCTTATAGCCTCTTCAGCTTATCACGGCATCAGCCATGCGCGGACCGTGCTCTTTATCGGCGATGGTAGCTTCCAAATGACCGTGCAGGAACTTAGCACCATCATACGTGAGAAGCTGGACGTCATAATCTTCCTCCTCAACAACGATGGCTACACTATCGAACGATGCATTCACGGCTTGAAGAAAAGGTACAATGACATCGCCCGTTGGCGCTATCTGCAAGCACCACGCTTCCTGGGTGCCGACGATGGCGTCTTTACGGCTACCGTGAGCACTTGGGGTGACCTTGAGCGAGTACTTTCGGCCAGAGAAATCGCCGGTGGCAGCGGTTTGAGGATGGTGGAGATAATGCTGGACCGTGAGGATGTTCCGGAAGGTCCTTTGCTTGATTTGCTCCGAGAGGAAAAGAAGGCTGTCTCAGGGGAGTCGTAACGTATCCATCGCAAGGACAACCAGATGTAGTCCCATTTTAATATATATCATCCAAAAGCCATCTTTCCAAGACTACCTAGTATGAAAGGTGAGTGAGACACTCCTTGTTGTCTCTTTAACGTATATATACCTGCGCGCTGTTCTCACTCAGTCAGGAAACCCTGCTTCTCGTCACATGTATCGCGGAACGATTTCCGATATCTATGCAGCCTTCCTGCCCAGTTTCGGAAGGTGCAGTCTAAGTTCTTGCCAGAAACCAAGAGGGACCTCAACGAAGCTGGCTTCATAGGCGTCGATGACAGGACGCTCCCACACCAGGTCCGCCTCTTCCGGCTTGACCAGCTTCGTTTTCTTAAAGACTTTCCAGCCCACGTAGAGCAACGGACAGACAAAACACATGGTGTAATAAGAGAAGAAAGTCCCGACGTCCCACCATCCGGGCAGGAACGTGGTGTAGCCATAGATGCCGATGATGCAGATCAAGAAGATCATGGCGATCCATGCCACGTACGGCTGGCCCCAGCCCTTGTAGGGCAGGGCGTTTCGGTCGTAGCCTTGGGCCTTCATAGCGCGGTAGAAGAAGATGTAGATGATGCACTGTGAAGCACATTCGACTAGTTAGTAGATGGATAGCACACGGAGGTAGAAAGGAGATTCTCACCATCACGATGAAGTCGATGATTTGAGACGCCTCCGTAAGATTTGTCAACCTGGCTTGACATTAGTACCGGTCAGATACAGAATGGATGTAGGAGCGCGCACCAGGTGATAACTTGGGTACTACTAGTTCCCAGCGTGAGCAAGGACAAGAGTGGAAATATCATGGTAACGCAAAAGCAGTAAATAGGCACTCCGGCTTTGGTGCATCTTTGCAAGAACCTCGGAGCATGGCCGTCCAGGGAGAGACCGTAGAGCGTCCTGGAAGCGCAGTAGCTGTGGATTCAACGTCAGTCCAACGTCTCGCACAAATAAGCCGTCAATCAACTTACACATAGGTGTTCCCAGCAGAAAAGATGCTCGTAACAAGGAGAGCATTTGTCAAGTCCGGGAGCACACTGACTCCCATGTTCTGCATGGCAATAACGTACGGGGATGCGCCAGCCGTGCCAGTGGAACCTCCGTTCAGCACGGCGTTCAGTGTCGGGTCATTGTATGGGACCACAATGCCGACGCAAAGAGCTCCGACGATGAAGAAGACGCCGAACCGCCAGTAGACGGTCTTGAAGGCCTCTTTCAGGTGCTTTCGTGGGTACATTGCCTCACCGCTGACCATGGCCACATACTCCGGCCCAACAATGGTGAACGCGGCCATAAAAAGCGCGCCCAGGAATCCCTCGAACCGACCAAGGGCGCCAGTCGTGACGTAGGGCGCAAAGGCCTGTAAAAAGTTACCATGGTAGATAAGGCCGTAGATATGACATAAAATTTACTCCAGGATTACTCCAGTAACGAAATCCGTATGCATCGTGCTTGGGATTACCTCCGACCTGCATCCTGTTATCGAACGGCGACGGCGGATGTGACTGTGGAATTGCACATACCATTGTGACAAAGGTAAAGGCAAAGACAATCGCGACTAGAACAACCTTGCCGCCAGAAAGCCAGAACTCGGATTCTCCGTACCATCTGACAGCGAAGAGATTGATTAATCTGAAATATCAGCCTCATGGCCAGGAATGATACTGTGGGGCATTAGATTACCCGTAGAGAACGATGCAGCCAATGCATATGGCGACCTTGGGAACGTTGTCGGACCAATAGGTCAGAACGAGGTTGAGAGCTGAGATCTCCCAAGGGATCAAGACAGCTTCGTAAAGGAAAAAGTTCCAGCCCACCATGAATCCGAATGCCTCGTCAACCCACTTGGATCCCATTCGAATGAAAGAACCGCTGACTGGCATGAACACTGCCATCTCCGCCATACAGCTGTTGACGAGACCGAGAATGCAGGAATACAGAGTGAATGCGATAAACAGACTGCCGGGACCGCCTTCAATGAGCCCATATCCAATGCTGACGAAGAGCGCCGTGCCGATTGAGCCGCCGATTGCTATGAGCTGCATCTGACGATTCGTCAATCGCCGCTTGAGGGAGTCAACATTTTCGATCACGGAGGAAGCCTCGCCTTCCTGGACCTCATATACACGCTTCTCGCCGACCTTCTCCACCGAGTGATTAGGCACGGGCTTGATGGAATCCATGAGGAGTTCTGGTTATGTAGGAGACAGAAAATCGTCGACGGGATAACCAACTATTCAAACAACGACGTGGTTCCCATGGTGGAAAGGTCAGCTAACCGAACCTCAGGGTTGCAATAGCCTGTTGACTTGTGATCAAGATGGTTGAGCTTCCTGAAAAGGTAAATCGATACGATAGGTGGAAGCGACAGAATCCTTTGCGGAGAGAACCATCCTCAGCCGAAACCGGGTGATAAATAGAGACTCCTTATCAGTCCGACGGGTCTAGATGATCGGCCGTCCCCTGTCGGAAGATAAAACATCCAGCATAATAATTAGACCTAGGCCATTAGCACTCATCCTAACGGAGTTGGACGTTTTGACCTTTCCAGATTCTTCCCTCTTGTTTACCACGTGGTCGCGTTCAACTCAAGGATCTTACAGCGGTATAATATAAAAATATATCAAGAGTGCCCACAATCTGACCAATAGTGGGATGCACATGAGGTGCAATGGGTCACTGAAAAGATATCGCTGGAGTTGCTTCCCCAGATTTCGGGGTGAAGATGTTGCGGAGCGCTATTCCCAAACGCCCAACTGCCTTGGCAAGGTCTGCCGCTTCGGCAGACGCAAACGTTAGGCGCAGGAAGACAGCAACATTTTCCTTACCCAGGGATGTCCCAAGCGCAGCCGACAATTGTCCATCATCATTGATAGCACCAGTGCTAGTCAGTGGGGGCGTTTGAAAGGGGCTGCCTTTACAGGCTAGCACCCCTTCCTTCAACGCTTCCATATAAATCTTGTCCTCGATTTTCATAAGTGCCTGCTGCCTTGCTTCCGCATCCATCAGTGTTCCGGACATGTCTGGGAGCGTGCTACAGTCAACTTTCAGCCAAATGAACATTCCGGCCCGGATTTCGCTCCAGGAGCAAATGTCTGCTAATATTCCCCATCCGAGCTCTCTCTCCATCGCTTGAAGCAATGCTGAAGCTTTATCACGATAGTTGCCCGCCAGGACGTTTAGCCATTGCAAAAACCCATCGTGTCCCCACGTCTCTGATATTAGCTTGTATACAGCCACCTGGCTGAGGCCGCTAGGATGTACAAACCCGAGGTCATGCGCCGCTTGAAATGTCTCGACGATGGCCTTTGGAGCCGTAAGCCAACCCAGCCTCAGCCCTGGGGCAAGAATTTTGGATGTGCTGTCAAGTCGTATGACACGCCCGGTTCTGGAGAGTGCGAGGTAAGACGGGAGAGAGAGGAAGTCTGAGTCTCCATGAGTTTGTGGAAAATGAAGATAATAGTAAGGGTCGTCTTCAAGAATCAGAATGTCGTGTTTCTCAGCAACATCTAGGATCTCCTGCCGCCGATGCAGAGGCTGTGTTATGCCAGTTGGATTGTGTCCGGTTGGTATAGTGTATAACAGTTTCGGTGCCGGGTTCCCCTGATGCAAGTCATTCCACGTCGATAGGATGTTGTCTAGCGAGTCGGCATTTATCCCGTCTGCATCCATTGCCACAGGAACTAGAATCAGGCCGAGAGCCGACGCTGCTTCTATCATCCCGGAGTATGTGTACTCTTCCACCAAGACAAAATCGCCAGGATCAGTGAAGTTGCGAAAAGCAGTCTCCATGGCCGATGTGTTCCCCCCTGTGAGACATATCTCCCAATCTGAATAGGGCGGAGAATGAACATGAGAGACATGTGTGGTAAGGTATTGAATGAGTTGCTCAGACCCAAGAGAGTAACCGTAGGACAACGCGATTGATAGATCGATCGAAGCCGACGGATCCTGCTTGTATACGATGCCTGTTCCCTCCTTCCCTTGAGAGCCATGGATACTCATCGCCTGACCAGTCCAGGCAGTAGCGTTGGGCGAGGAATACGCAAACTCCATCCTCTCGAACGGATATGTATCTGGCGATGGACGACCTGTACCGAGACTAATCATATCTTCACCGAACTCGGCCACGCTGGCTTTCAGAGACGACGGTTGTCTAACACGTCCCTCGCGACTGAGGAATTTGCTGATATCAATGCCAGACTTCGGCCTTTCTGAATAGCAAGGAGGCTTAAACAGGTCCGCCGTTGTGATCGGGGCAAGGGTCCTTTTCAATGTACCGAGGTCACTGAGACCTGGAAGCCTCTTTCGACATGGAATACTGTTTTGTCCAAGTCCGTTTCCGGGCACGCTGCAGCTGCAGCTTCCGCTGGATGTTTCGTTGCTAATGTGCATGCCGTGCTCTTAGAGACCCAGAGGCAGCTCCTTGAAATCTGTGCTGCCAGGAAAAGAGTTCCGGCGCTCCTTACAGACGAGAGTGAATTTGGAACACTGTCAACGCTCATAGTGTTACAAGAGACTGCCTCTTTTTGCGAGATAGTATATTCCAGTCTCATGAGTCATATGTCTTCGTTGAATCGTCGAGAGCAGGAGCCATCAAGCATAGGGCGCCACGGTGTATCTCGGAGGCCTACCGAGGAAGGAGGTGAGAGATCCTTCCTCAATTGGGAAACCTGGATTCCACAGCTTCACGTGAGCTAATCCTGATGGAGGCAAGAAAAGGAGAAAAACCACGCGGCAAGGTTTATGACCGTTTGCTCTTGTTGAGAGAGGTGATTCTCATGCTCCACCAATCAATCGTCAACCATCGGTTATCATGGTGCTCCTCCCAGAATTGATAAGGTTTGAATCTTACCGGCCTTGTGGTTAAAGGTTGTTCCCACACGAAAGTCGTCGCCCCAGATACCTCGTATTTGTAACTTATCAGCTCAGGCACGCCGGATAAGTTGTACTTACTGGGACACAACCCTCCGATGCCACTTTTACCCATTTGATGATCGGGTCAGAATATCAGTGCCTTTTCGGTTTTATTTTGCTCATAGGGGGAGTCGGAGTCCATGCCTGGAATGATCTACTACTGTAGGGAAATGCTGTCCCTTATGGCACCCACAATTGGAATCATCGCGCTTCAGTCAATCGTCAATGGCCCCAAGGAAGTCGTAGTCCAGGCAATCGTAGACCCGACAAAGACCCTTCGATGAGAACGCTCGACTTCGGGTGTATGACACGCGCAACTCCGCCTATCGATCTGAGGAAACCAGAGCTCGGCGAACCTGCCGCGCCGTAACCCCACTCGACGAAGTCGTTCTCGCACCAACGATGCGCATCCAGTCTCGTCGAGTTTCGTCGAGTTTCAAGTGCTCGAGGACGATAATGATGGCCTGGTCGGATACGCGATCTTGGTTTAGAACAGGGGGTTAGGTCTTCATGAGAGATTTTCCCGCTTCGCTGTATCGCAACCTGAGGAAGTGTGACACCCTGTGTACTCTTTGCGTAGAATTATTCGTCTTGCCCTGTTGCAATATTTGAACTGACAGTGACAATTTGTGCTTTGAGAGCTGCCGTCTCCAGTACGACGTACGACGTGCAAAGTTATGGGGTACAGGAGGTATTGATTGTGGGCTTGGCTTCGCACGGCCCATCGCTTGGCACTTGGCACTTGGCGCTTGGCACTTATCGCAGCCTTGGGGCTTATCAGCCAAAAGCTTGTCACCACAAGAATGTCTTCTCTTGATCTCTTCCAAAAAGCTTTCTTCAACCTACCTGTCATCTCCCATCAGCCAGCGCATCGGTCTTTGGTACTTGCTCCGGGTACGTCAAAAGGGACTCATGTGATCAAGCGCGAAATGGATCTTCAATCACTATAATGGTGTTCGGAGAATCCAGTCTACCGTCGAGTCCACTTGCAAGCAAAGGTACGCATCAGAATGGGCGCCTTGGCCCCTCTTGCTTAACATTGCCTGTCAGATTGCCGTGTTTGCAACAGGAGGCGTATCCATTGCGACCGAACCCTACCGTTTTGTAAGAAATGCGCGCGGAAAGGCGTCGAATGTCCTGGATATGGACCGAGATTTCGATGGACGAATGCAATTGCTGTTCGCGGCCATTTCAAAGGCCGCAGTGCACCTGATGTATCTCAATATCCGCAGCATCTCATTCCCGAGTCCCAGTCCCTGCTGAGGGGTGCTGGAGAAGACATTCCCGCCCCAAGTTACCAGTCCGGCCTCGCTTTGGCTCAGCAACTTCCCCCATCCACAGCAAAACGTCTATTGCAATACTATGCGACCAATATTGCCCCACTAATGGTCTGGCTGGACTCGGAGAGGAATGAGTACAAGCGCATAGTTATTCCCCTGGCAGAAAAGGATACAATCCTCCGTCTTGCAGTTCTTGCTATCTCTGCAGCACATATGTCGCATGAAGACTGCCTTCCACCAGGCTTTTCACAGCACGCAGGAGAGGCTGCCATTCTTATGATTACCGAACGAGTACGCCAGATGACCGAATGCAACACGAATGATTCACAGATTGACGCCAATGGTGGAATTACCGCAGGAATCTTAGCTGCCATGCTCATTCTCTCAAATCATTCGCTGCTGAAGTCAGAGTTATCTCACGCTCAATCTCACAGACAGGCGGCGAGGATCTTGATGAATTCGCTAGCACTAAAACGACCTCCCGATGATGACCTCACTATTTTTCTAAAAAACCAACTGGCGATTTATGACGTCCTTGCATGCACAACCTTATTCGACTACGAGCACATTCAACACGTCACTTTGCCACATCTTGCGCAACAAGATGTTCCTTTCGGGGACTTTCTCAAAATTTTGCACAATGTCACTCTCATATCACTCAACAAAGCCCAGCATGCGAAGCAACCTGAAGGTCTCGAAGAGGAATTGAAGCTTGCAAGTGGTTCGACATTGCTGGCCGCGGGACCCCTCAGTCAGACGTTGACCAAATCATCCAGGCGTGACTTTATACGACTAGTCCAAGCATATCATCATGCTGGGATGATTTACGCCTGCACTCGCCTTTGCGCGTCTCTCGGTGGTCAACAAGCCCTGGTAGTCCATACCAATAAACTCTTCAAAGTGCTTGAACAATTTGACGACATAAATGCCTCTTTACACAATCTGGCATGGCCCCTGTTCATTGCCGGAACTTCTTGCTGTGGAGACGATGGACGCATGAGGATCATTAGTGGGTTGTGTCAGACGTTGTCTACAAACACACGTTTTGAGCACTACGCCAACCTGTCAACTTTTCTCCAGGAGCTCTGGCAAAGTTCGAATTCCGATTGGACCCTGCTTGCTCGTCAATGGGAAAGCAAAGGCACGCCGGTTATAGCCGTCTGAGCTACCGGGCTGGTCATATCTCCATGTGACGTATTTGCGAAGACAACTACCAAAGTACCATCCCCATAGCGCTAGTCGTCAAAACAGATCACGAACCTTCAGTCCATGGACATCATCACTCTTAGATTCAGACTTTGTACAAGACAGAAATGATTGCAATGCTCAACTACACACTAGACTCGCTGGACTGAACGGTTCTATCGGGCAATCTGCAACAGCTGCTGTCCTGTTTGATATTCTAGATGAGGTATCGTCGAATAATTTCTTCCGGCGCATCCTTGTGTAAGAAACTTGGAATTCTCTCGAACATCTCCCATGCACTGCGCCGCAGAAAGTCCGTCTGCTCTTTAACCCATCGTTCAACCTCTTCCCGCTCGATCATCCCCCCACTGCTCTCTTTCTCTGCCAAGCCCGCCAAAACTAGATCAATTCGACCTCGAAGGCGAATGAGCTTCTCCTGTAAAAACAGATTGCACATCAGGGGAATGTCGTCATTTGCAGGGTCGACACTGCGAAGCGAAGAGTACCGGTCATCCAGATTGGGATCTGCGAACGTATAACTGGTGACCATGCTAATGCGCTCCGGCACGTTGGTCGCTCGCAAGGCGGCATGCTCGGTGCATCCGCCTTGCATGATGACCGCTCCTCCTATGGTTGGACTTTTGACCTTGACGATGGAGCCATCACCGGTTCTGATAGCCGTCTCACCTCCTTGCATCGCACTTGTGTCACTTAGCATGACCACGCACACGACGGGAACCTGGTCTTTGTGCCACGAGTCGATTGGAACGTTGTCGTACTCAGACTTCTTCAGTTCCGAAGGCGATTGTGGCGGCAAAGGAATTTCCGTAAGCTTATAGACCCCGGCCAATCCATCTGGACCCAGCTGAATGTTGACCATCCCAATGTCTCCCGTTTTATAGAGCCGCCGCAACGGGAATCCGGCTGCTCTGTTGATGGCAGCTTGGGTGGCGGGATGTTGCCATGCCTGCAACATGAATTTCGCCGTCTTTTTTTTTGTCACGAACTTAGGTCAGACCATCCATAATTCACCATTATGCTTTGCGAGAGAACCCAAACAAGGGACCAACCTTTTCATGGCCAGCGATGTACGCAGGAGCACGGTCCCAGGACCTGAGATATTTGTCTAGCATTCGCTTATCGAGCATCTCGCGCCGCAGGATACGCACTCCTTCTTCCGAGAATAGAGGAAATGGGTCTGTGTAACATAGGTCCGGGGCATTATGCGGTTTCGGCAGTCCTACTTCGCCGAACGTGTGACGTTGAGCAGGCGGTTGGAATGCTAGGTGGATCGCTGGGTCGAAATCAGGCAGCTCAATGTTGTCGAGGGCTGTGGCTCCCTCCGCCGTTGGTATGGCGGCCAAAGCGGTAGCAACATCAGCGGCCATGTCGGACGGTCTTTGAGGCAGGATATGTCACGGCGCTCTTGCTTCGTAGGCGTACAATTGGCGTTGAGAGACGAGGGGCTCAACCCTTTATCGCCCACACGTCAATGGAGTCCGTTCACGTTCCTCTCACCTTGGACTAGGGAAAAACTCCAGGAAACATTTGTCCTTTCCGGTACTATTCAGGTGGCGGCCTTGTATCTACTTAAGGAATATTTAAGGAGAAACGGCAATGATACAGGACCGGGGCTAAAACGTGCTTGAAGGATATTAGGAAGCAATCAAACCCGAGGACCAAGCGAATTCACCCTTTCAATCCTCCCATCGCAACTTTATCACTTCGCTCTTGCAGCTTTCCCATTCCGGTAAATATATGCACTCTCGGCGCTTGGGCTGAACCATCCCTCCTACAGTAGTAACCCTACCTGCGATAAGGGACGGGCAGCGTCTGTTATCTGCCTCTAGAATCGCAAGGCGAGAGGAGTTTATTCCCGTTGTGGTTAGCAATGCGAGGGAACCCCCATCAAAAGATCAATCCTCGGTTAACCAGCTGGCTGGCCGAATTCACTTGCTCGCTGTGCCCCAAGGAACGCCAGTCCCTGTGTACATGTGCATATTGCGACAAGGGCGGGGTCAGGGCAAATAGACACGCCTCACCCCCCCCCC